>NC_043961.1:15003737-15098737 GCF_902148855.1 Sphaeramia orbicularis | reverse complement strand
GTCATCGTCATCATCATCGCAGATTTTTCCATTCAACAACAAATATTCCACTCATACAACACAGAAATTCCAGCTCATCACATGCTTCTAACATATGCAGATTCATGTTTTTATTCCCTTTAAAACTTTTACACTGCTTTAAAACTCAATCAAAATTCCACAAATATCACTATTTTTTTCTTTTACTCATTATTCTGTAAATCCTTTCACTCTGGACCCAAAACCAAAATGAACCTCATCCATTAGTGTCACCCGCTCTCACCATTTTCTCGCTCTTAGCTGAAATTTTGATTAATTTTTTTTTTTTTTTTCGCCTCTATTGAGCCAAAATAATGACTTTGAGATTCACTTTTTTTTTTCTTCTTTCAATGGAGCCCCAGGTAGCAAAACAATTTCTGACAAAAATAACATCACATAGAAAAAAAGATAAAAGCGAGTCGATTACAGACCCGCAGCGTAATTAAAAACAAACAGGGAATATAAGAAGGAATGCCCTTGAAAACCTTGTGTTCCCATGACACAAATGAGTTTTGGATTGTAAACAAAAGTCGTAACTTGCTGCTGGATGAAGATCTAAGATATTTATTCATACTTAATTGAGTGCTTTTACAATCAACACATCACAAAACATAAGACATTCATTTACAGCGTTCCTCGAGCATCAGTGACGCATAAATTAACCCCTTTATGACGGTTGTATCACCGGTGCTACATTTTGCACTTTACGGCATTCAAATCATCGCAACTCCTGAACCGTTTGCGTTATTCACAGAATTCAAACGGTATCAAAAAGCGATGAGTCTGAGCTTTCCAACGCTATATAACACATGACAGTAGAGGTCTGCATTACCTGTGGGGGTGGGCGGAGCAGAAGGTAGCAGACAGAGCAGGTGTAGTCAATGAAACACCTTTTACTTTTAGCAGCATTATCTGTATTTTCCAGTTTACATAGTTCATTCATAGTTGTATTTTAGCTGTAAATATTTTATTAAATGTATGTAAATACTAGCCAGGACAGACAGAGATGCAGTGACTGTAAAAGAAGCAGATGATGGATTGTTTTGTCAGTGAAACGAGGGGCACAAAGGATAAAAATGAGTAGAAATAACAAAAAGAAGAAGCTGGAACATGGACACAGAATGATCTAGACCAGTGGTTCTCAACCTATGTTAGAGAAAACACCCCTTTACGTTATCATGACCCTCCTGCCCCCCCCCCCCCCCCCCCCCGAAATTAATTTTGACGAGGGGGGGTTGTAGCACTCCATAACTAATAGTTGAGTGGGGGGGTTACCTATCTGTACCGTGTTGTCAAGCAGGGGGAGTGGGTGCGATTGAGCTTATATGTTTATATTGGGGGGGGTGGGGGTGGACGTTACCTCTGAAGACCAGGAGGGGTACCGCGATGTACCTTTTTGAGGAGGCCCAGGAGCGGGTGGGGGGTGGGCACAGTGATTCGCCAGTGACATAACCTGCAGCTTCATATTGATACTTACACAGGTTAACGCACCCACTTTGGTCTCAGCGCCCCCTTCTCAGCTTTCTCATTCCAGACCCCCCCCCCCCCCCCCCCCTTTTGTGGTGAAATATTGTGCTAGACAAACTAAAATGTTTGAACACATGTAAAAGGACTGAAAGTCTATTTCTGTAATCTCATAAAATGTCATTATGAATTTTTAGTTTTGCTGTTTGTGTGTTTTGTGAGTGTTCTGTTCTGTACAAAAACAACAATTCCTATTGTTTAGATGTTGTTTTACACTACTGCCATTAAAACCTCAATAAAAATAACTGGAAAAAGAATTTCATTATGATTTTTCCCAAATTTTTTTCATAATGAATATAATAGAAAATGCAAGTCTGTTTTTTTTTTTTTCTTGCTATAACACACTGTTTTAAGAATTTATCATATATAGTAATGATAATTAATGATCAAATATTGAAATTCAAGTTCTTTCTGAACAAAATGTGCAAAAGAATTGACAAAAAATTGACACTTTTATAGTAATAATTTAGACTTGTTTTTGTCTCATTGGTCTGAACCTGCCCGTCCTGATATAATTAAATTGACTAAAAATCATGTGCCACTGTTATCTGATCACCCTCGTCAAACAGTTTTGCACCACGACATAGATGTTGATTTAAGAGTTGCCAGCAGATTCTCCTGACGGGTCGTGGGTCCGAGATTTTTGCATTTGTGACATCTGACGTGTTCGTGTGATATCTTATTATTAACATAAAGTCCGTCATTGATGTGATGAGGTGTGACAGTAGAATGATTAGGAAGGTTATGTCGGGCACACTAGTGATCTCTATTCTCTGTGAGGGTGAGCTTTTTTCTTTGTTGAGCTGTGTTAGGTTTTTAAGGAGGGGGGTGTTACGACCCATAGGTGGGTCGTAGTGTCACTCTGTGGGTGTGTCCTTTGTTTTGTATGTGAGTGGATAATATGTTGCAGGTGCCGAGCCAGATGCTCCCCCGTGATTGGAGCAGCAACGGAAGGCGGACCTTTAAAGACCGCGGAGCTGGGCCGGACCTGTGTCGCTCTTCCTCCACTCCCAACCCTGCCTCCATTCCGCCAGAAGTCCTGTTCAGAAGTAGGGGTGGGCTGCCCTGTTTGTTTTATCTCGTTTTCTCCTGTTTTTGGTAGGAAGGTTAGACCTTGTATTTTGGTTTCTTTTGTTTTGCAGGTTAGGGTTAGGGTTAGGGTTAGGTAATTTCTTATTAGTGCAGTTTTGTTTGTTGTTTTGGCCAGAGCCCACCCTGAAGTTTCAGTTACCTTTCTGTCTAGTTTTCAATATCCTTATGTTGCACCTTGTAAAATAAATCACCTTTTTGTTAAACTTGCAAAACCCGTGTCCAGGGTTTCCTTCTCTATGGCTTGGGAGTGAGGAAAAGTGATCACAAACTTCGTGTTGCACCTTGGGTCCCCTAGCCGGGGCGTAACACTCCCATAAAGATAAGATACTTTGTCATGATGCAGAATGTACAATGAAATTTAGGTGCACTGTCAGGACACAGACTCATAAATAGTAATAAATAGTAATAATATAAAAATGTAATAAAAACACAAATATGCATCACTCATAGGGATGGGAATCGATAAGAATTTAATGATTCCGATTCCGTTATAGATTTAGCTTATTGATCCGATTCTTTATCAATTCTCTTATCGACTCTCAATGGGTGAGAACAGTACAAACGGGTGTGTTTGCATTAACTGTCTGTTATATTTCCATCTCTGCACAGAAAATATAACATATACAGTATGTACAAATAATAATAACAGATAAAGCTGGGCCTGGTTGGGGGGGGGGGGCGCAGTGAAAGTGAAACTAAAGATGTTTTTCTAATTCCTCTATTGCTGTATTTCCACTACATGGAACCGGTTTGACTCGTCTCGTCTCCCGTTGTTGTGCACCTCATTTCCTTTCCCCTACCTTCGGAAACCTTTATTTGAGGGGGTACGACGTTTGTTGCCCACACCGGAACTGGGCCCAGTGTTCACTCTGCCGCTACATTCACAAGTGTCGCTAAGTAGTGCATCAAATACGTGACATTCCTGTAAATGAATCATGTGCTGTGGACAAATGTTTGAGCAGATTGGAGGGATTCCATCCTTTTGAAGAAATGGAAGCTTTGCAGGTGTTACAAGTGGACCTAGTGTCGTCTTTTTAGACCATTCGTTTCTGCCTCAACGCTGTGTTGGCTATGTTCTGACCAAAACAATGCAGCGTGCACGTGATGTCATCACGCATTTGCAACAAAGGTGGAATTGATAAGCAGAATCATTAAGCAGGCAGGCAAATGATTCCAAGGAATCGAGCTATTGGGATCCGGTTCTCAAAAAGAACCGGTTCTCGATTCCCATCCCTAATCACTCCTATATCAGATTCCATTTATTTGCTCACACCTCAACATCCATTCCTTTATCCGACAGCAGTATGTTACACACACACTTCATAAATAAACCTAGGTCTGTTATAATGGTAGTCTTCAAAGGGTTAAATCAAAAACCTGCTTTAACCCTTTCATGCACAGTGGTCACTACAGTGGACAGTTACTCTACAGCTTTACTCTTGTATATTCATGGGTTTTGTTGTTTTAGTTCCATATCAACCAATACAGTGGACACTTGTGCATCATCTCATAAACTGCAATTCATACCATTATTATTACCTCCGCCAAGGAGGTTATGTTTTTGCCAGGGTTTGTTTGTTTGTTTGTTTGTTTGTCTGTCCGTTAGTGTGCAACATAACTCAAAAAGTTATGGACAGATTTGGATGAAATTTTCAGGGTTTGTTGGAAATGGGATAAGGAAGAAATGATTAAATTTTGGTGGTGATCGGGGGTGGGGGGGCCCACGGGGGGGGGGCCACTGATCAGCCTTGGCGGAGGTCTGCGCTCTCCGAGTGCTTCTAGTTGTAACTTTGCTGTTCTTGATTGGTTCTTGAGTGGAAATCAATTGTTAATATTTATTTTTTGCATATTATCTCCATGACGTGAGTTTTAACTGGTATTAAAATATGTTAAAATGTGAGAAAACATCAGATTAGCTGCATTAAACATGGTTTCATTTCACTGTTTTCATATGACTTTATGATATTGGGTTTTAAATACATGTTTCTTGCTTCAAGAATAAAATTCATGGTGTAGCTAAGTGGACATTTTTGTAACTCCATGAAAAACAGGTTGATTTAAAAAAAACAAAACAAATTCAATCACATTGTTTTCTTTTTCATGCTTAAAGAGGAATAAAAATCTTGAAAAAAAACTCTTGATTAAGGTTCTCATAATTCATGCATGAAAGGGTTAATCATGGGTGTACAGGGTGGGGAAGCAAAATTTTCAATGAACTTAGTTGTTTTTTCTCAGCAGGCACTACATCAATTGTTTTGAAACCAAACATATATTGATGTCATAATCATACCTAACACTATTATCCATACCTTTTCAGAAACTTTTGCCCATATGAGTAATCAGGAAAGCAAACGTCAAAGAGTGTGTGATTTGCTGAATGCACTCGTCACACCAAAGGAGATTTCAAAAATAGTTGGAGTGTCCATAAAGACTGTTTATAATGGAAAGAAGAGAATGACTATGAGCAAAACTATTAGGAGAAAGTCTGGAAGATACTATTAAAGAAGAATGGGAGAAGTTGTCACCCGAATATTTGAGGAACACTTGCGCAAGTTTCAGGAAGCGTGTGAAGGCAGTTATTGAGAAAGAAGGAGGACACATAGAATAAAAACATTTTCTATTATGTCAATTTTCTTGTGGCAAATAAATTCTCATGACTTTCAATGAACTAATTGGTCATACACTGTCTTTCAATCCCTGCCTCAAAATATTGTAAATTTTGCTTCCCCACCCTGTAATTCAGTGGTACTCTCTGTTTGTCAGTCCAGTTCATGGTACAGATCCAGGCTTTGGTTTGTGGTCTCACTGGGTGGACCCCAGGCCACAGAGCAGAAGAAGTAAAGAGCAGTCATTATCATTACACATAATAACTCTGGGGGCCGTTCATGTGAGGGCCAATCCCAGAGGACGGCAGCTACGCCCGCAGTATGATCATCATTATCAATATAGTCGACTCCCCAGTGAAATTCCACCCCCCCAAAATAGAAAGGAAGTGGCGAGGCTGGATTTCAGTTTCATGATCTGTGGAGAATGTGCTCAGGATCCAGGAATACAAACTACACCAAGGGCAAATATGCAGTTATCAGAAGCATCTACATAATTAAAGTATTCATTTCATGTAATTACTGCCTAATCCAGTGGGACACCAAGTGTTACATTATGAACTTCCTGATATTGAACAACCTGGGCAAGTGTTGCAGAGCGCGGTAACATTACAGCGATTCAATCAGCGGGGTGAGAAAGACACTTTTCCACTCAGTGTGTGTGTGTGTGTGTGTGTGTGTGTGTGTGTGACCGTATGTTTTCAATGAGCCAGGAGTTCTCTGTACTTTATATATAATAGAAATACATCAGTGTGGACGTCTGTTCTCCAAGCGAGGACAATCACTGACTGTTAAACACTGTTAAAGATTCAATATGAAGGATTTACTCATGTCCTTCTGTGTCGGAGATTCATAAATGCAACTACTGCAACGAAATGAAACCTGCTTTGTAAAGAAATGTGATATATATTCAAGTGGAATCACCACAGAGAATAAAAACAATCATATTTTATAGAATAGAATAGAATAGAATAGAATAGAATAGAATAGAATAGAATGGGACAGGATAGGATAGGTTGGGAGAGAAGAGAAGAGAAGAGAAGAGAAGAGAAGAGAAGAGAAGAGAAGAGAAGAGAAGAGAAGAGAAGAGAAGAGAAGAGAAGAGAAGAGAAGAGAAGAGAAGAGAAGAAGAAAAGAGAAGAGCAGAGAAGAGGAGAAGAAAAGAGAAGAGCAGAGAAGAGGAGAAGAAAAGAGAAGAGAAGAGAGGAAAAGAGAAGAAAAGAGAAGAGGAGAGAAGAAAAGAGAATAGAAGAGAAGAAAAGAGGAGAGGAGAGGAAAAGAGAAGAAAAGAGAAGAAGAAAAGAGAAGAAAAGAGAAGAAAAGAGAATAGAACAGAACAGAACAGAGGTCATGGACTTTCATCTGGGTCCATGACCTTTGACCTTGGAGGGTCAAACTCAAGGTCACCAAAGTCTACATAGATTTCAACAATCATCTTCTCCGTAACTACTAGCGGGATTCAGTTTTAAAAGATTATGTCGTTTCCTCAAGATAATGTCGATAAAGTTTGTTTACTTTTTACAAATTTCTGAAATATTAAATATGTGCCTTCAATTACAACGGTCCATATTTTGATGGTTTATATAAATGGTTAGAGATTTCAGTATAGTTCCTATTGATCACTGATAGAAGTCAAATACGGACTTTGAATTAGTTGAGTTCTCCTCCTGTGAATGTACCAGGCTGCAAATTATTTGGCTCTTACCAATATAAAAAAAAACAACAAACAAACAAAACTTAGATTTAGAAGTGTTAGATGTTGTATTTTGTTTTTAGAGTTAATTTCTTATTTTAAAGTTGTGTATGACTTTCATCACCAATTTTTTATCAAATCTGTCAAACCCCAGTCATAGCCTAAGGCGGTGTACAAACTTAAAGATAATTGGGCCATTTTTGTCCTGATTTTCCCCCGTCCCGACAAGGATGGCAAACACCAGATTATTTTATGCTTTATAAAATTATTCTATCAGATTATCCTGTGGTCTGAGGTGTGTTAAGAGTGAATTTGTCAGATACTTCACTTGTTTTGAGTATCTTTTTCCTCAGATTTAGTGTTTTTATCTTGTTTTTAGACCCCCCCCCCCCCTTCATGTAGAACAGTGTTTCTCAAACTGTGGGGCGGGCCCCCCTGGGGGTGCGTGAAGGTTTGCCAGGGGGGTCATGGGATCACTCCTGTTTTTTTTTTTTTTGTTTTTTTTTCTTCTTCAGGGTAGAACATGTAGCAGGTGGAACTAATGTTTTAGCGTTGGAGCACCCTGGACTCATTTTAGGGACGTACAACAGACAAATCTACTGTCATGGTGATCTGTCACTAGATTATACAAAGAGTTTAGGTTTTTAAGACGGACAAGGATTTGACTGGAAAAGATTAATGTGCAATGTTTCTGTTTTTGCACAGTTTGTACATTTTGCACTTTAATGCTCCGAGATGTGCAATGGAAACTGGCACATTGCAGCCACTGATACTGTTAAAATGTTCATCTTTGTACCAAAATTTGTTTGTTGTTCTAAAAAAAGTAACTTTATTGTCATACTTGTAAGATAATTGCACATTTCCTTTTTATATTTGGAATCTTGTTGAGTTAAGTTTTATTATTCAAGCAAAAATCTAAAATATTTTTAATTTGCACAACAAATTATTTAAGGAAAAGCAAAACGTGTTGTTATGATATTAATGTTTCTTTCAATAAAAGTTATAATTGTACCACTGTTACAATGTTATTGGGGTTGAGGGGGGCCTGCAGATGTTTCATCCTCCATAGGGGGGGCCCGACAGAAAAAGATTGAGAACCACTGATATAGAACATGATGTTAGAACTTCTTTAACATTAGTCGACTCTGTTTCTAAAGATTAATCTGACGGTATGAGGTTGTTGTTTTTTTTGTGATAAGTTCTTTTTACAGTTATTATTTTTGAATTACAGTTATTATCCAGATCTTTTTATACTTCTAAATGTATAGTGTACAGCAGGGGTGTCAAACTCATTTTCTTCCGGGGGCCACATTCAGTACAATTTAATCTGAAGTGGGCCGGACCAGAAAATAAAAGCATAATAACCAATAAATACTGACAACTCCAAATTGTTTTAGTGCAAAAAATAACATTCAATTATACCAATACTTACATTTACAAACTATACAAACAAAAAGGATGCAAATAACCTGAAAAAAAAAAAAAAATTATTAAAAAATATAAGTACAGTTTTATCAATATTATGCTTTGACTTATTTATACATATGCTTTACATATGAGATCTACAAAGTCACAAAACTTTTAATAACAGGCAAAATATTGTTAAAATTATGCTTAATTTTGTTTAGACATGTCAGGTTGTTCATATTTGTTCAGGTTATTCACATTTTATTTTTAAAGGATAAATTCTTAATGTAAATATTTTCATAATTTAATGTTTTTTGCAGTAAATCAAAGAGAAAAAATTGGTGTTGTCATTATTTATAGGTTATTATGATATTATTTTTGACTTCGATGGCCTCACTTGCACTTTGCAAATTCATCCCGTGGGCCGGATTGAACTCTTTGGCGGGCCGGTTTTGGCCCCCGGGCCGCATGTTTGACACCTGTGGTGTACAGTGTTTGCTCTTATGTATATTTGTCTTTACTCATGTTTGTTGTGGTTTTATATTATTATTGAGTGTGTGCCACGGTGCTGCTACACTGTAATTTCCCAGTTTGGGATAAATAAACAATAATAATATCTATCTATCTATCTATCTATCTATCTATCTATCTATCTATCTATCTATCTATCTATCTATCTATCTATCTATCTATCTATCTATCTATCTATCTATCTATCTATCTATCCATCCATCCATCCATCCATCCATCCATCCATCCATCCATCCATCCATCCATCCATCCATCCTATATTTCAACCTTTTTTTTGGTGATATTCAAAAATCTTGTATGGTTATGGTTCTTTTCTTCTTTTTAATTTTAAAAAAAAAAAAAATGTCTTTTTTGTTTTGTACTAATTTTTCCATTATTTTTTCCATAGATTTGTTTTATTTATAGCAGAATTTCTCAATCATTTTATGTGGATGTTATTATTTTGTGCTGAATTTTTAAAATCATTTCATGTTTTTTTATTTTGCACTAAAAAAATGCCATTTTTTTTTTTTTACAGATTTCAGTTTTTTTATTTGATATCTATCTATCTATCTATCTATCTATCTATCTATCTATCTATCTATCTATCTATCTATCTATCTATCTATCTATCTATCTATCTATCTATCTATCTATCTATCTATTTATCTATCTATCTATCTATCTATCTATCTATCTATCTATCTATCTATCTATCTATCTATCTATCTATCTATCTATCCATCCATCCATCCATCCATCCATCCATCCATCCATCCATCCTATATTTCAACCTTTTTTTGGTGATATTCAGAAATCTTGTATGGTTATGGTTCTTTTCTTCTTTTTGATTTTTTTTTTTTTAAATATGACTTTTTTGTTTTGTACTAATTTTTCCATTATTTTTTTTTACATAGATTTGTTTTATTTATAGCAGAATTTCTCAATCATTTTATGTAGATGTTATTATTTTGTGCTGAATTTTTAAAATCATTTCATTTATTTTTATTTTGCACTAAAAAAATGCCATTTTTTTTTTTTTTACAGATTTCAGTTTTTTTATTTGATATCTATCTTTCAGTCTATCTATCTATCTATCTATCTATCTATCTATCTATCTATCTATCTATCTATCTATCTATCTATCTATCTATCTATCTATCTATCTATCTATCTATCTATCTATCTGTAACCCTTAATTCAGACCTAATACATTGGACGATAGAATTTTAGAGCAGAATGCCATTGTACTTCATTTATTTTACCTGTAAAAATGTTCCTTATGAAACGTGGTTGATTAAAATAAAATATGTTAATAATATTAAATGTCTGATATGGAAGTGTTGCATGTACTACTATGTTAATATTCCAGTCTGTTTAGTGCAGGTAGTCCTTTTTTTTTTTTTTTTTTTTTAACACTAGCTGACTATTTTTAAGCTAACACCAACTGTAGATGAGCAGAACACAACAAACAACAATCATTGATAACTGATGACTGACTGTTTTTTTTTTTTTGTTTGTTTGTTTTCCAAGCTCTAAAAATAAACCCCAGGTTTTCAAACTGGAGTGGAATCTGTGCAGCTTTTTAGAACCAAGGAATTAGAGTATTTTAATCTGTTGTTGTGATAATGAAATAAAAGAAAGGGTTGACGAGTGAAAAGAGGTTTTTAATGAGGCCACGAGGGTCAAAATACATCAATATTTTAGAAAATACATCGTTTAAATGTGCAAATGCTGCAGTTCATCAATCACCGCCTAAATGACACATATGCACCAAATTTGCTGACACTAAATGTGATTGATGACGATAGAAAATATTGCATAACTACTACGGTCAAGGTTTCATTTAGGCACAAACACAACATGTACAAGGTTAAAAAAGGATGTTTTAAAGGGAAAAAAATAAGAAACATGATAAAAATTACAAAATTAAACGTGTTTGTTGGAAAAGTGATAAAACTGCTGAGCTCCAAGTTCACAGAGTTTCTCCAATCACCACCAACAACCATTTACTTTTAACACTTGTCCCCATTTTAACCCAAAAACGACTACTTTCATGACATTTTCCATAGGGATTTTTATCTATATTTAACCTTTCCTACCTGATTTATCACCATTTATTACAAAATTACCTTTTGCATTTCACATTTTCAGTGAAAATCATGTATTTTCCTATATTTAATTCACTGATCATGTAGATGTTCGTTAAAGCTCAGGGTAAAAACAAAGGTTAATTTCCCAAAAAACAAAGAAAACTGAAGAAAATGTGACTTTTTCAGGAAAAAATCTATCACTCACTGAACTTAAACCCAGTGTGTCCATCCATTATTTTGTTGATTCTTTTTATTCATTTTTTTGTTCATTTTGTTGCTAATTTGATCCTTTTTTTTTTTTTTTTTTTTTACATTATTTTAGTAAATTGCTTCATCTACATTATTTATTATTTTGTATTTTTTGGATTAGTTTTTGTTTCTGTTATTTATGAATACATTTTAAAAAATAAATAAATAAATAAATAAATAAAGTGTGTTCATCCACTGTTATTGATCCAACTCCATGGGTTTTACTGATGAATCAATGTTGTAGAAGATGACGGTGTTACTATGGTAACAACAGAGCCTCTGAACATCCAAATGGGTCACTTATTCTGAACATTTTTTATTCATTTTATTAATTATTTTATTTGTGTCCTTTCATTTTGGAGGGGGGGGTTCTTCAATTTTGCTCAACTTATGGTCTATTATGTTCATTTTACTTATTATTTTGTTGATTCTTCATTAATTTTTGTTCATTTTGTTGCTAATTTGATCCTTTTTTACTTTATTTTCGTAAATTGCTTCATCTACATTATTTATTATTTTGTCTTTTTTAGATTAGTTTTTGTTTATGTTATTTATTAATACATTAAACAAATAAATAAATAAAAGTGTGTCCATCCACTGTTATTGATCCAACTCCATGGGTTTTACTGATGAATCAATGTTGTAGAAGATGACGGTGTTACTATGGCAACTACAGAGCCTCTGAACGTCCAAATGGGTCACTTATTTTGCACATTTTTAATTCATTTTATTTATTATTTTATTTGTGTCCTTTCATTTTGGAGGGGGGGGGGGTTCTTCAATTTTGCTCAGCTTATGGTCTATTATGTTCATTTTACTTATTATTTTGTTGATTCTTCATTAATTTTTGTTCATTTTGTTGCTAATTTGATCCTTTTTTTTTTTTTTTTTTACTTTATTTTAGTAAATTGCTTTATCTACATTATTTATTATTTTGTATTTTTTGGTTTAGTTTTTGTTTATGTTATTTATTAATACATTAAAAAAATAAATAAATTAAAAGTGTGTCCATCCACTGTTATTGATCCAACTCCGTGGGTTTTACTGATGAATCAATGTTCTTTATTAATTTTTGTTCATTTTGTTGCTTATTTGATCCTTCTTACTTTATCTTAGTACATTTTTTGTGTGTTTCTCCATATTATTTATTATTTGGCAGGGTTTTGTTTTAAATAGTTCTTGTTTATTTTATTTATTAATATATATATAAAACAAGTGTGTCCATCCACTGCCATTGAACCAACTCCATGGGTTTTACATGTGAATTAGTGTTGTAGAAAATGATGTGTTTCCACGGTAACTACGGAGCCGCTGAACGTCCAAATGGGTCATATCTGATGACCACGAAATGATGGCAAACTGTATTTTACACCAATTATTTACACATATTGACAGGATTAGTGGATTGGAAGTTATTAAACCTTTTATATCAGTAAGGCAAAGTAAAGCAGGTTTGTTTATTTATTTAGTTATTTATTTATTTATTTATTTATTTATTTTCTTTATGGCAGGTTTATTTATATAGTGCATGTCATGTACAAGACAATTCAAAGTGCTTTACATAAAACATTAAAAGCATCACAGCAGGGAAACAACAAAAAGTATATACATGAAAAAAAAAAAAAAACAGATAAAGAGATAAATAGAAAAAGAGATAAAAACTTTAAGCTTAAAAGAAACAGTGCAGATCTGAACTGATGAATAAGAACTCTATTCAAATGCAGCTGAGAACAGGAGGGTCTTTAACCTAGGTTTAAGTACATGGCTTTGGTCGACAGTACCTGTTTGGATCTTTGAGGAATAATAATTTCCATGGCAATTCACTTACATTGACTAAAAGCTATAAATGTCAAGGCTGGTATTGTTATTAAATCAAATTATTCGAATCTGGGTCTGACTCCTGAGATGTATGAGTGTCATTTAAAATGTTTTTAGTCAGTGCACTGTAATATAATATGTGGAACAGGTAAAGGATCATTCTGAATGGAGCAAAACACTAAAACTCCACAGGTTGTCCAATATTATATGATAATAACTGAGATAATGTTTATGTCAGTTATGTGCAGTATTTATACATGAATGTGTGTATAGACAGAAACACTCAAAGTCAGCTGTTCCTGTACAGCAGCAGCAGAGACGTGTCAGACGTATTCTATTCCAGACAAAGGCTGAGGCCAGAAAAGGCTGCTTGTATAAGGTGAAGAATCGGTGTGATTTACTGCACAGGGAAAATGAGACAGATGGCTTTTTGATGTCGTGTTGTCGTTCGCGTAACTGTTCATTCAAGTGTTGAAACGAAGGGCAACGCTGCGCTCTGTTGCACTGTTCTGTGTTGCAAAAACACACGTGAACATATGCGTTATCATGTGACAACAGCCACAGTAAATACAGACTAATAATACAGAATAATTACAAATGATGCAATTTTTTTCTTCAAACATACAATTATTGCACTTGTGCTAATATTTTATCCCCCTGAGACTCAGGAAAGTAAATGTTTTTTGTTGTTGTTTTTTTAATAAATAATAATAATAATAATAATAATAATAATAATAATAATAATAATAATAATAATAATAATAATAATAATAATGATGATGATGATGATGATGATGATGATGATGATGATGATGATAATAATAATAATAATAATAATTTTATTTATATAGCACCTTTTAAAAACAAAGTTTACAAAGTGCTTTTGACAAACAAGTAAAGGGCACAACAGCAGGATACACGATGTAAGTAAAAACACTAAAACAGAAGCAACACAATAGGAGAGATGTGTACAACAATGCAGAAACATGACACTTCGAATAAATTAAATGAATCGGAATAAAGAGGGGAGGGATAACGTAACATGATGCTGTTAAATCAATGCAAAAATAAAGGCGTGAGATAAAACAACATCATGTATGAGAATATAAACCAACAATCAAACAGGATAAGATTCAAATTTAAAAAATTAAAAATAAAATTAAAAGGGACAAACATCACATAAAAGCAAGTCTGTAAAAGTGTGTTTTAAGAAGTGATTTAAAAGATGCTACCGATTCCGCTAGCCTTATCTCCTCGGGCAGGCTGTTCCAAAGTCGAATAATTGGTAACACTTAATTATAAGTACACACTATGAAGCATTAGCTAAGCATCAATACATACTGAATTCATTATTTCTACAGCATATTTCTGACATGAATACTCATTAGTATGTGGTTTATCACCACAGTTCTAAATGTTTTACTAATCATTCATAATCATTCATCATTCAATCATGCAGTTTGTTTGATAATCCCATGCACTTTGTCTTTCCTTTGTTAGAATAACTGACACTTTTGTGAGTCTTTAGACATTGCCAACCTTTAAATCTCATTTGTAAATGCTTTAGATTGCAAAGATAGTCCACACTTTAGACGAGCTCACACCATAGACTTAAATAATGAGTAGTAAGTGCTTTATAACTACCTGAATAATTAATTCTTGTATTAATACCCGTTTATAGGACATCTATTGGAAAAGAAACGTGTGAGTTTGTATAAAATACCCACTAAAATATTCACTCACCATTAGTACATGTCTGAAAAGTGTATGTCCAAGCATAAATCCACATTAAAACTGGTTTGGAAGCGATGCAATACTACATTTTTAAACGCTGAATCCATAATTTATAACGTGTGAAAATACAGTCATTAAGCACAATGTAGATGAGCTGATGAATGATGAGTAAAACCATTATAACTGTGGTGATAAACCATATACTAATGAGTATTCATGTCAGAAATATGCTTTATAAATGATGAATTCAGTATTTGTTAATGCTTAACTAATGCTTCATAGTGTGTACTTATTATAAAGCATTACCAAATAATTGTCTTGATGGGAAAAAGCATGATGCAACAGTTTTTCCAGGTACAATTTTTTTTTTTATTTCATTTTTTTTTGGAATGTCCTTTGTAGTCAACACAACCGCCCCACCCATATTGAATCATTAACAAATATTTTTTTTTAATAGTAATTTATTTACTTTTTTTAAAAAATTTTTATCAATTAATAGACATTTCAGGTGACCCTATATGAATTCCAGGTGACCCCAAGTGGGGTCCCGACCCAAAGTTTGAAAAGCACTGCCTTATTTTCAAAATATTAAACTTAAATGCACAACCAAACACGGCTTACTATAAATTCAATAACTAATATAATTTAACTCGTATTATTTTCCTCATTGTCAGTTGTAGTTTTATTGTCACTACTCGTTTGTTTCAATTCAAACGAGAGAGAATTAATTTAGCTAATTTTGTAAACAAAAAAAGATAAAGGAAAATGGAAAACCAGAAAACCTGAAAAGCTACTACAAAAGGATTACAACTATTTAAAAAACTGGACTGCTTTTTCTCATAATGCATCAAGTGTTCAAACATGTTTGCTTGGATAAAAACAGGTGAATTCAACCAACTGTTGTAAAATCCTGGTATTTCTGCTGCACCATCTGTGACTCTAACTTTTGCCTCAACTTCTCCACAGACGGAGGAAACGGGGTCACACCGTCCATCTTCGGTGCTAAATATGTTGGCTCAGGTGCTGAGTTAGGAACAGTGAAAGAGTAGGATCATCTGTTTCATCTGTATTTGACCCTATATCATTTCTACATGTAAGGGAAGGTAGTATTTCTTAGCAAACTCATGAAGACAAATGCAGTCAACCGTACAGCTACTCTGACAAAACTCAGACTATAAATATAAAAATATAAATATACATAAACTATGTATTTACATTTACAGAGTCTGTGGTTGGGAAGTTAAAATGTCTTCAAATCGAAAGATGAGAAAAACATCCAGCTGAACTTTGGCGTCAAACATGAACCCACGAGAGCTCAGATGTCCCAGTTTTTCACTAGTATCTGAACACAGCATGTATTTGTGGATCTGAGACCAAACAGAAGTAAAACTGAAGTCTGGTCCGTTCTGCTGCAGTGGTTTCATGGTCAATGCAAACCTTCTCTGAACATCATTAACCCTTAGATGCATGAGTGTCTGGACCCTCCACATGTACATAAAGGGGTCAATGTGTTTTATACTACTTTTGTAATTATTTCATGTTATAATTGGTGCTGTCAAACTATTTAAATTTTTAATCAGATTAATCACATGGTTGCTGTGGATTAATTTTGATTGAATATCATTAATTTTAAATCTATAGTAATCGTGTTTCATTTTGCATGAGCAAACAGATTCAAGAATAAAGGGAATATATATGCACTCAACGTGTTTGTCACAAGCTGGGTGACGTGTTAGCTGAAGTGCTAGCAGAATCCTGGAATAACATACGCTTTGTGTTAATGTGGTATTTTTAGCTGGAAGTGTTTTGGTGAAAAGAAAAGTCCTTCCTGCAGAGTGTGGATAATAGTTTATGTTGGTCGACTGTTCTGTCTGGTTTTTTTGTCCTCATATTTCTATCCAGAGGGCCAACGTGCTGTTTAGTGTCTTCCATCTCTGTGGGTTGGTTCTGCTGTCTGTCACTACTGGATCAACTGTACATTTGTTCATGCGTCACGCTAACTCTACTTGGACAAACTCACCCAAATGCTTTGGCAGAGACGTTCAGAGTCATTCTGTGCTGCAGATGGGTTAATGGAGTTAAAATTTTTAATCAGATGAGTCATGATGATGGATTAATCCACATTAATGAATAAGTTTTGACAGCTGTAGTGATAAATAATTATTTGTATTATATTTTGGTCCACAAAGGAAGGATTTCATGTTTGAAATATTTTTTTATTTGCTTTTTTTTTTTTTTTTTAACAATTTAATTTAAAATATTATGAAACTGTGAAAAGCTAATTATATATAGTATGTAATATATAGTATACAACAGCAATAGAACAATGTCAGCATGAATTTAATGAGCGAATAAGCCCTTTGTTGTGGAATCAATCAAAGGTTCAGATGTAATTCCATTGTAAACAAGAAAAGCACTTAAGGCGGCCTTACACTGTGCGAGTTTAGAGACGATTTCTCACTCGTGCGACTATTTCTGGGATCGGGCCCGATGTGCCTCTAATCGTGTGTCGTGCTTCGTGCAGTGTACAGGGGGTAAAGAGAAGCGATTAGCACCTCACGACCACCTCACGACCAGCAATCGTGTGTTCGCAAGGAAAACGGAGCTGATTGAAATCCTGCTCGCTCCTCGTGAGTGTATCGCACTGTCAAAGCAGTGCCACGAACCGATGTGCCTCAAATTCTCACACTGTGCATGCGCGAACACAGACGCGTACAGTAGCGTACAAGCTAACAGTAGCTGGCTATTGGCCTAGTGCAGTTTAGCTGTTGCAGCTTACCTCTACTTCTCTTTGCTGTAGGATGACAGCCCATACTGTCCACGTCTGGCCAACCAATGCCTGCACCGAAACACATCGTTGTCTTTTCTTCTTTTTTGATTCCACACAGATAATGGCACATATTACCAAAGCAACTCGTTGGTTTTTGTTTAGCACTACCATTTCGTGGCTCACGCCAATACACAATCATCTATGCACTTTTACGGATTCCTTGGTATTTTAACGTTGTATTTCCGGATACAACACTCGAACGTGTCGTGCGTCCTGTGGTGTATGGTCCTACAGTGTGAGCAGTCAGGTCGCATACGAGCGTCGGACCGTGCAGTGTGAGAACATGAATCGTGAGCCTGACTGTACGACTGATTCGCACAGTTTGAGATGGAGCTGCGTGCAACGATCGAAATAATCGCACAGTGTATGGCCACTATGTATGGTAGTATGTGTATACTATGTATGGTATGTGTATGGTAGCTTTAGAGAGCGCAGACCTCCACCAAGACAGATCTGTTCCCCCCACCACCACCACCACCAACGCCCCCTGTTTACCACCGAAAATTTAATCATTTCTTCCTTGTGCCAGTATCAGCATTTCCTGAAAATCTGTCCATAACTTTTTCAGTTATCCTGCTAACAAACAAACACACAAACAAACACACAAACAAACATGCACACTCGCAAACACACAAAGCAAAGCGATCACAATACCTCCTGGCAGAGGTAGTGAATGGGGTTCATTTTGACCCAGCTATGGAACTTTGGGGTATTAGTACAAAAACTTACAATTACACAAAATCTATAAAAGGTAACTTAAAAATGTAAATGGAATGATGTCAATAATGTGTTTTTTGAGGAATACCTGGAATGTGAAATAACTTTTTTCTTTGTTTTTTCTTTTTCTTTTAGACAGATATTACAATAAAACAACCTCACTGGGTCATTTTCACCCACTTATGCATCGAAGGATTAAACAGTGTCTCATCTATGTACGATCCACATCACTGACGATGTTTCCACGCTCATATTTCACTGAAATTCTGTATCTGACAGGCGTAAACAGCATATTCTGCTCAGATATTCCAAATTAGGCTCTTTTAGAGTCAGACATGTGGGAAATGCTGATATTATTCTATTTTTATGACCATTCTTTGGACTTGTGAACAGTACATTTGGTAAATGACTCTAATTTGCATGTTTTACTGTAGTTTGTGATACATGGATTCTGTGTCTGCTCTGATGAACTGAAGACAAAAATCCTCTCTGGTTACGTTCAATGCTTCAAGGAAAACCTCCATATTTCTGGTGAAATGTGGTGGAGAAACATTAACTATTAAATATGACAAAGAATATCAACAGGGGAAAATACTGAAAACATTACAAAGTTGATAGAATATAAACTGATCCCTTGTTACCTTCACCAGCAGGTAGTGTGATCACTTTGCTTTGTGTGCGTGTGTGTTTGTTTGTTTGTTTGTTAGCAAGATAACTCAAAAAGTTATGGACAGATTTTCATGAAATTTTCAGGAAATGTTGATACTGGCACAAGGAAGAAATGATTAAATTTTGGTGGTGATCGGGGGGGGGGGCAGATCTGTCTTGGCGGAGGTCTGCGCTCTCCTAGTTCTTTTCCTGTTTCCTGTGATTTTAGTGGAAAAAAGTATGTTAACAGTCGCTTTTCCATTGGCCCTCAAATTACGCGAATATAACTTGCACAGAAAAATTTGCCTAATGGAAAACTGAAAATTTCACCCAAACACATTTTTCGATGAAAAGTTTTTGTGCTGGCAAGAGGTGGTTTTGCGGGCGTAGCGCAAATGGTATATTACGCAAAACTGCAATGGAAAGACCGTTTTCCACAACTAGAGACACGTGAATAAAAAAAAAAAAAATGATGTTGACGGATGTTACAACAAGCGAAGAAGACGAGTTTTAAAAGAAACAGGATGCAGCATGTGTGGACACACCAGGAAACTGAATAATGTTTAAATTTAGTACAGAATAGAAGGGTAATATATAATGATCATGAATATATCTGTAAATAAACATGATATTTACGTTCGTCGCCATGTTTATGGAATGACTTCTCAAGTCATCTCGCGATAATAAATAAACAAATCATCGCATTTGTGATTTAATGGGACAAAACGACATGACACACTTGTGTTTTTTTTTTAATTTAGTAAATATCGGTAAAGTTTTGTGCAGATGTCCAATGGAAAAGCCACTAATGACACCTTGTTTTCTGATGCTTTCACAGTATCACTATGGATACTCCAAGTTTTCTGTCCAGCAAAGACTTATATATATATATAAAAAAAAAAAAACTTAATTAGAATATTTTATTAAACTCAGGGGGAAATTATTGTGTGTTACAGATGCTCCATGCAAGTATAATAAAAAGTAGCAGGAAAGATACAAATATGCATAATAAAATGCTCTATTAAACACAGTTACAACAACTATTCGTAAAATATGTACTAGACAATTATTATCAATATGATAATTAAAGAAATATACATAAATGTGTAAAGATCTTCTTGTGTTATTAAAATTCTGTATTAAAAGTAGGTGTTGCTTTGTAAAGTTCATTAGTATGTATGTCTTTCCTAACATGTTTAACTGACATCAGCTTTTTCTTGATGTAGCCTCTAAAAACTCATTTATTACCAATGACATGTAAAACTATACTAAAGTAAACTGTAATAAAGTATAAGACATATTACCATGGATTACCTCACGCAGCTCTTGTAATAAGTGACAATAATAGTCATTGGATATAAATCCGGTTGTATGACTGTGTGCGTCGTCGTGGCTTTGAAAGATAAACTAACTCGGTCAAATGTTGGTGAAAACTCGTCCCTACCGTCTCTGTGCAAATCCACATGCTGAGTTTTACATGTGTTCATATTTCTTGGTGTTTGCGTATGGATTAGTGATTCATATCTGTGAACTCTGGGAGGATTCTGTAATTACATCTGTATCGATGCATGACTGAGTACATGTCTGTTCACACTTCAAATCTACAGCACAATTATACTTGAAAATGTTGGGTATGGATTTCACTTCTTCTCTCTCAATATTAATGTTTTTTTTTAATCCATGACTATAATTTTAAAATGTTCTACCTTGAAATCTCTAAAATCTTTTTCGTTAAAAATTGTGGTGTATTGGGACGTGTTGAATTCAGGTGTTTCTTTTGTAACAGAGGTTTGGGATACAGAACAATAATGACCAATGCCATAATATAGTTTTATGTTTGGATAAATATCATATTAATATTAACCCATAAAAACCCAAACAACCACGGGCAATGAAAATCATCTACCAATATAAAATGTTTAATAACTTCTAATCCACTAATCCTATCAATCCATGTAAATAATTGGTGTAAAAGAAATGATAGTAGATGATTGTAGAAATGATAAATTGAGGCATAATCTTGTTAAAATTACGCTTATTTTTCTGAAGAAATATTAGGTTGTTCATGGTTATTCATATTTTTCATGAAAGGATAGTTTGTAAATGTGAACACTTTCATTATAGAATTTTCCGTTTTTGCACAAAAGCAAAAGGAAAAATTGTGAGTTGTTATTTTTATAGGCTGTTATTTTAACCCATAAAGACCCAAACAGCCACTGGTGACCAAAACCATCTGCTGATCTAAATTGTTTAACACCTGTTGATCCACTAATCCTATCAATCCATGTAAATAATTGGTGTAAAATACAGTCTGTCATCTTTTCATGGTCATCAGATATGACCCGTTTGGACATTCAGAGGCTGTTTCTGAAATTATGGGGCCTGAAGTGGCTCATGTGCATTTAAAGGGCCAGCGCTCAAAGCCACCTTTCTGGTGTCATTACTAAGAAATAGGGTTGAAGATGGACCTGTGGAGTTGAATTAATGAAGAATTCAGACCCAAGCAGAGCATTTACAGCAGGCATGTCCAAAGTCCGGCCCGGGGGCCAATCACGGCCCGTGGTCAGATTTTCTACGGCCCACAGCTTGGGTTTTAGAATGTATTATTTATGGCCCACTTGGACTGTTGAACCGAGTACATGAATCATAAAAGGTTCAAAATGCAGTTTCTCCTTTCACCTCATGGTGGCAGCACCACTCTAACTCTATCTGGCTCTGTGACCTCGCCGTGAACCTTTTTCGCTAATTTCTAACCATAGCGCCTGTAAATAAAAAAACGAAAGTTGACAGTGAGGGCCGCCACTTCCAGGAGAGATGGGAATTACAATTTTTTTTTCACTGAAAATCGAGGTGATTATGTTTGCCTAATTTGTCAAGAGACTGTTGCCTTGTTTAAGGAATTCAACGTAAAGAGACACGAGCAGACAAAACATGCTAACGCATACGATAAGCTAGCAGGGAGTGAGCGCTCTGAAAAAGTGAAGCAAATTCAAGCTGCTTTAAACTCACAACAGTGACTCTTCATGTGAACCTGGGAGTTCAATGAATTCACCACCAAGGCAGGCTACCAAGTTGCCAGGCTAGTTGCCTATAATTGCTGGTGTTATGTACTTGTAGATGTGACACAAATATTACTTTCTAACTGATTTTGTGAAAGACAAGAGTAAGAGTCATATGTTTTCATCTTAAACGTTAACAGACTTTGCATTACTGAGTAAAATATGAGTAATGATTACTCATATAAGTCATGTTTAAAATGAATGTGGGGTTAAGATTTTTATCAACTTGGAAGTTTAAGATACTCTATACAGTTTGTTCTATGTTATCTGACTCCAGATGTGAAAGGAAGGCAGAATTGGTTTTTTTTGTTTTTAATTTGTTCACACCTGAGTGGCTCAGATTTGTTTACATTGCCATTTAAAAAAAATGATATTGTGACAATGAAAATAAAATTGTTGTAGAACAGCGCATTTACATGTAATTTTTACTGTTTAAAAAACATCCGAAGGGACCACTGGCCCCTGGCAATGTCCACATTATCAGATCTGGCCCTCTTTAAAAAAAGTTTGGACACCCCTGATTTACAGTTTATATAGACCACAGGGAAATGTTTGAAAATGCATGATTCCATTTTAAAAAAGCAAAATATCACTCCTTTAAGAAAAGGAAATGCAATTTTAACAATATTTTAGAGCTATTTTATATATTTTATCATTTACACATGTACGTTACAACTTACAGATCACAGTGGATCTATAAATACACAAAATATTTGATAACAGCAGAATATTGGTAAAATTACACTTAATTCTCTTCAGATGTTTCATTTTGTTCATATTTGTTCAAGTTATTCACATTTTTTGTTAAAGGACAGATTGTACATGTAAGTGTATTGTATTGTAGAATGTGTGTCTAATGTCCTGCCCTGCTGTAACCCATGTCTGATAACTGAATTGTCCCGAGGGGATAAATAATTATCTGAATCTGAACATTTTCATGTCATGTTACTTATTTTACAATAAAACAAAGAGACTGGAGAAGTTGTCATTTTATTTTAAGGGTCAAAGGGAATCTTTTTTCACTATTTGGTCAAAAATGGACAAACTATGTAAAACCTGTAATTGCTATGAATTGAATATATCAGTTATGTGAAATCATTTACATGATATACATTTCTGTTTAGGTTAGCGTAAACATACACACCTTAATGTGTCTTACCTTGTTGATGAAGAAGTGGAGCAAGCCCTCTCCTCCTACCTATTTGTTATATTTGTTGTATATCCTACTAAAAAGTTTGGATTAGCAAGTCACTCTTTGTTCACATTTGAGGTGTGGAACTTGAATTGTACCCAAAAGGGAAGTTTTGTATGATCTGCTTCTCTGAATAAACAAAGAATGGGGAAAAAAAAGAAAAAAAAAAAAGAAACAATTTATAGTTGACATTATTTATAGGTTATTATGATCAGGGTGCATTTTGTTTAGGGGATCAACCCCCCCTCTGGTTTTTACATCCCTACTTCTGCTCATTGAATTTCATCTGGAAATAACAGCAGGTTGTGACAGTTTTCTTCCACCTATATCCCACATTACTGGCACTAACGTTCACCTGAACTGAACTGTCCGCACTCTCAGAATTTGTGAACGTCCCCATGCACCGGGTGGGGGGGGGGGGGGCGGATTCATAGGGCCCAGCTTTTGTGGGGGGCCCATAGAGCAGTGGAGGGGGTCCAGTGATTACAGGTTAGAAGTTATGAAAATCTCATATAAGATCTGCTGTATAATAGAGGAACAGAACCCAGGAGTTGGACGTTGAAAGTATGTAAAGTTTCACTTTCGTTTCACGCCAGGTTAGTTATGGTCCGCACCCCACTCCGCCAAAAAAAACCAACAAACTTTTATCAATTGCTAGAAATTTCAAGGAAATGTCGTCTGAAATTTCTAGCAACTGATTAAAGTTTTTTTTATCCCAAGGTTGAAAAACACTGGCTTAATGAGTCTTATCTTGTTGGTGAAGAAACGGAGTAAGCCCTCTCCTTCCGCCCATTTGTTATATTTGTTGTATATCCTATAAAAAAAGTTTGGATTAGCAACTCACTCATTCACATTTGAGGTGTGGACATGGAATTGTACCCAAAAGGGAAGTTTTGTATGATCTGTTTCTCCAAATAATGAATAATAAAGAATGAAACACAAAAAAACAGAGGTAATTTGTAGTTGTCATCATTTCTAGGTTATTATGACCAGGGTGTGATTTGTTGGGGGGGATCAACCCCCCCTCTGGTTTTTACATCCCTACTTCCGCTCAATGAATTTCATCCTGGGGGGGGGTCAGGGGCAACCAACCAGCTGAAAAAACAGGCAAGTTGTGTCAACAGTCTCAGAATTTGCGAATGTCCCCATGCACTGGGGGTGGGGGGGGCAAATTCTTGGGGCCCATCCTTTGTGGGGGGCCCATAGAGCAGTGGAGGGGGTCCAGTGGTTACAGGTTAGAAGTTATGAAAATTTCATGTAAGATCTGCTGTATAATAGAGGAACACAACCCAGGAGTTGGACGTTGAAAGTATGTAAAGTTTCACTTTTGTTTCACACCACGTTAGTTATGTTAGTTATGGTCCGCACCCCACTCCGCCAAAAAAAAAAAATCAACAGACTTTTATCAATTGCTAGAAATTTCAATGAAATGTCACCTGAAATTTCTAGCAACTGATAAAAGTCTTTTTACCCCAAGGTTGAAAAACACTGGCTTAATGAGTCTTATCTTGTTGGTGAAGAAATGGAGTAAGCCCTCTCCTTCCACCCATTTGTTATATTTGTTGTATATCCTACTAAAAAGTTTGGATTAGCAACTCACTCTTTGTTCACATTTGAGGTGTGGACATGGAATTGTACCCAAAAGGGAGGTTTTGTATGATCTGCTTCTCCAAATAAGGAATAAAGAATAATAAAGAATGAAAAACAAAAAAACAGAAGTAATTTGTAGTTGTCATTATTTCTAGGTTATTATGACCAGGGTGTGATTTGTTGGGGGGGGTCAACCCCCCCTCTGGTTTTTACATCCCTACTTCCGCTCAATGAATTTCATCTTGGGGGGGGTCAGGGGCAACCAACCAGCTGAAATCTGAAATAACAGGCAAGTTGTGTCAGCAGTCTCCGAATTTCCAAATGTCCCCATGCACTGGGGGGGGGACAAATTCTTGGGGCCCATCCTTTGTGGGGGGCCCATAGAGCAGTGGAGGGGGTCCAGTGATTACAGGTTAGAAGTTATGAAAATTTCATGTAAGATCTGCTGTATAATAGAGGAACACAACCCAGGATGTAAAGTTCCACTTTTGTTTCACACCACGTTAGTTATGTTAGTTATGGTCTGCACCCCACTCCGCCAAAAAAAAACAACAAACTATTGCTAGAAATTTCAATGAAATGTCACCTGAAATTTCTAGCAACTGATAAAAGTTTTTTTACCCCAAGGTTGAAAAACACTGCCTTAATGAGTTTTATCTTGTTAATTAAGAAACAGAGTAAGCCCTCTCCTTCCACCCATTTGTTATATTTGTTGTATATCCTACTAAAATGTTTGGATTAGCAACTCACTCATTCACATTTGAGGTGTGGACATGGAATTGTACCCAAAAGGGAAGTTTTGTATGATCTGCTTCTCCAAATAAGGAATAAAGAATAATAAAGAATGAAAAACAAAAAAACAGAAGTAATTTGTAGTTGTCATTATTTCTAGGTTATTATGATGGTATTTGTCCCAATACTTTTGTCCACATCGTATAATTGTTGACATTGATCAGATTCCTCTAAACCGTGCTTATTATCCAACCATGTGGTTTTCCTTCAGTCGACATATGGTCTCCAATACTAATGCGCTGGTGACAGCTGCCTGTATGTTCGTCATTTCATCATCAGTTGATTTTCGGTTTCCTTCGTTGCCAGGTTGCGTCTGTGTGACGTCACATGTCCTGGGTGTTCCACACTGGAGCCGTTCATAATGATTCACAGCAGATCCTCCCACACAGTGTGAGTAACATTTCAGAGGGAGACAGACAGATCAGAGATGCTTTTTATATCCAGACCTTTCAGTCAGGATGTGACCTGTCTGTAGTCGCTGACACCAGGCTCGCTTGTGTAATTTATGTGCTGCCTCAACAAATTGCTTCACAGGGGACCAGAGGAGGAACCTTTTCTTTTCTGGCAGATGAAACCCACGGGGACATGGCTTTCTCATACTTATATTAACTTCAAGCTGTTTCTAGTCTTTTCTCCACCACCTCAAAAAAAAAAAAAAAAAAAAAAAAAAAAAAAAAAATATATATATATATATATATATATATATATATATATATAAAAATCCCACTAAAGCGTCTCCCTCTGAAGTGCTTTTTGTGTAAACAGCTGTGTGTGTAATGACTCTGATTGGATGAAACCCACCACCATTTGTCATATTATTACGGCTGTTGCAGCTTTAATCAGAAAACCACTTGGTAATATGTCTGCGGTGGCTTCTGCTATTGCCTAAAGTCAGACTTCTGTCTTATTACATCTCTAAAATTTTATTTGCTCTCCGAGGCTACACAGGTTTTTTGGCTCTAATTGTGTCTTTTGGGAGGAGGGTCTTCATGTGTGAAGGAACGGAGCAGACAGAGGTTTTTGACCCACTTTTATCTGACCACAGAAGGAACGTGGACACTAAGAGGATCCAAAGTGTTTCTGCAGGAACGGTCAGCCCTGGGTTTACAGGAACGGGGAAAAATGTTCAGAACATGTTTACGGGGTTGACCAAGGGGGTCAAACATGTGGCCCGTGGACCAAAATTGGGCCGCGGAAGGTTCCAATCCAGCCCAAAGTGGAAGAATTATATTGAACATATTAACAGTCAAGGGTGTCAAACTCTTTTTTTTTGGCCAAAATGTTTTTATTTAAATTTTTATCATTTTAACAAACAACAAACAGTGCATACATCATATCCATGCAACCTGCCGACCACAAACACAAACATCATTATGTTTACAAAAAGAAAAAAAATATATATACAAAATGTTGAAATCTGTGCGTCCACCTTCAGAAACCACAGTGGTAACTTTTAACTCAATTGTTTGCATTGTCCTCCAGTAAATTTAGATTCGTCAAACTCATTTTAGTTCAGGTTCCACTTTCAGCCCATTTTCATTTCAAACATTAACCCATAAAGACCCAGTGCTACTTTTATGTCTGTTCCCAAATGAATTTTTTAGTTAGTTTAGTTTTAATTCTAGCATACAGGGTGGGGAAGCAAAATTTACAATGAACATTTAGTTGTTTTTTCTCAGTAGGCACTACGTCAACTGTTTTGAAACCAAACGTATATTGATGTCATAATCATACCTAACACTATTATCCATACCTTTTCAGAAACTTTTGCCCATATGAGTAATCAGGAAAGCAAACGTCGAAGAGTGTGTGATTTGCTGAATGCACTCGTCACACCAAAGGAGATTTCAAAAATAGTTGGAGTGTCCATAAAGACTGTTTATAATGGAAAGAAGAGAATGACTATGAGCAAAACTATTACGAGAAAGTCTGGAAGATACTATTAAAGAAGAATGGGAGAAGTTGTCACCCAGATATTTGAGGAACACTTGCGCAAGTTTCAGGAAGCGTGTGAAGGCAGTTATTGAGAAAGAAGGAGGACAATTCTCTTGTGGCAAATACATTCTCATGACTTTCAATAAACTAACTGGTCATACACTGTCTTTCAATCCCTGCCTCAAAATATTGTAAATTTTGCTTCCCCACCCTGTATAGAATCATCTGATAACAAAGAACCACATAACATGGTCAAACTAAATTTTTCGGCGCTCGAAAAGGACTGAGGAGAATTATAACTTAAAGACTCTCACCCCCTTTTTACAAATTAATAATTAAATTAATTCATCTTCCTTTGCTTTATTAATACAGTAACATAAAACATCCATACAAACCATTCACATACACTTTTTTAGTCACCACACACACAATCAAATTTACATAATAAACCTTTTTTTAAAATAAACGATAATATTTATATGTACTTTAAATATTTACTACCCATACAACTATTAATAAATGTGATAATGTCTCCTAATCATGACAGTCTGTATTAATTAATCACAGTAACATCTTATTTTATGCATTCTTCTGCATTATAACTAGATATTCAGTTATTTAGATAATGTTTTTATAAATAATTTTGTTAATAATTTTGTTATTACAGTGGATTTATACATTCTTTTAAATGCACAAATTGAAAAAGACATTTTTGAGTTTTGATCCAGATTATTCGATAGATGTACCGCTCTAACAGAGATACACTGACGTTTTGTTTATTCTACACTTAATTTTTCTCTATATTTAGCCTTTCTTAAGTGATTTATCACCATTGATAGTAATATTGACCTTCTCATTTTGTGCTTTCTCAGTGTAAATAATTTATTTTTCCTGTATTTAATTCACTGATCATGTAGATTTTCATAAAAGCTCAGATTAAAGTTGAGGGTTATTATATTAAAAAACACAGAAAACTGAAGAAAAGTTACTTTTTCAGTCAAATCTCTCATTAGCTGAAAATAAACCCAGTGTGTCCATCCACTGTCATGGATCCAACTCCATGGGTTTTACTGGTGAATCAATGTTGTAGAAGATGACAGTGTTTCCACGGTAACTACGGAGCCTCTGAATGTCCAAATGGGTCATATCTGATGACCATGAAAAAATGACAAACTGTATTTTACACCAATTATTTTCATGGATTGATAGGATTAGTGGATCAACAGGTGTTTAATAGTTTATATCAGCAGATGGTTTTGGTCACCAGTGGCTGTTTGGGTCTTTATGGGTTAAAATAACAGCCTATGAAAATAACAACTCACAATTTTTCCTTTTGCTTTTGTGCAAAAACGGAAAATTCTATAATGAAAGTGTTCACATTTACAAACTATCCTTTCACAAAAAATATGAATAACCATGAACAACCTAATATTTCTTCAGAAAAATAAGTGTAATTTTATCAAGATTATGCCTCAATTTATCATTTCTACATGTAATGAGGAAATTCAGCGGTCAAGATGGTGCATTCAATGGTCACCAAGCATAATATTTTTGAGTTTCAAATTTATATTTTCATTATTATCATGTATATTCATTATTTATAGATTATTATGTTATTATTTTACTGGTCAAACCTACTTGAGATCAAATTGGGCTAAAATGAGCTTTACAGCGTTGATTGTTAATACATTCAGGGCAATTTTTGCACCCATGGGGCCGGATTAGAATCTTTGGCAGCCAAATTTTGGCAGCCCTGCACAAAAACAATGAGAAATATTTAGAGTTCCTCTTAGTTCTAAGTTATTATGTTATTATTTTACTGGTCTGACCCACTTGTGAACAAATTGGGCTAACATGAGCTTTACACCTGTGACTGTTAATACATTCAGGGCAATTTTTACACCCATGGGGCCGGATTAGAATCTTTGGTGGCCCAATTTTGGCTCCCGGGCCGTATGTTTGACAGCACTGCACTAAAGCAATAAGAAATATTTAGAGTTCCTATTATTTATAAGTTATTATGTTATTATTTTACTGGTCTGACCCACTTGTGAACAAATTGGGCTAAAATGAGCTTTACATCCATGACTTTGAATACATTCAGGGCAATTTTTACACTTTTCAAATTCTTCCACGGGCCATATTAGAACATTTGGTGGCCCAATTTTGGCCCACGGACCTTAAGTTTGCCACCCCTGCACTAAAACAAAGACAAATATTTGGGATTTTTTTTCATTATTTATAAGTTATTAGGTTATTATTTCGCTGGTCTGACCCACTTGTGCTCATTTTTTGTCCTGAAATACAATGAGTTTGACAGCCCTGTTTCTTATTTGCAGTATAAGTATCATACATATGTAGAGTGTATTTGTATTCTGGTCTTGTTTTACGTGAACCGAGAAGCAGAAGTAGTGTCAAGTGGGACACGATATGCAGCCCTGCTTACCTTTAGGAATGTGCGGTACAGTATGTGCTGTTCCAGATTCAAAGGTGATGGATAATGCATCATCTTTTTGGTGAAATGCTATCCTGGTGACAGTGTCCCTGCTATCGTGTCTGACTTGCCACCCCCGTCGTATCCCTGAGCATCTCTGGGCAGCAGAGAACAGGCACACAGGGAGGAGGAGGTTTTTCTTCTTCGCTTGTGCACGGTGAAGCTCAGCCGCAGACCTTCAGACTGATCCAGTTTCCCGTGTCTATGCTAAAGACAAAAGCCCAGCCACTGCATGTGATCGGGCCTGAGACAATCTGCCTGAGGAAAAATGATTAGACACAAGCCGGAGCAATTTTTTATAACCTTGAATGGAGTCGACAGCGTATTATTGTACCAAATGATGCTGATTTTTTTTTTTTTTTTTTTTCTTTAATGGATTTTAAATTCCACTGAGTTGGCTGTTTTACACCGGCAGTATCAATTGTCCTTTTAGTTTTTATCTCAGGGTGTCCTTAGCAGTCACTGCTGCATGATGTTAAGCGAACCTTTACACCGGTAATAGATTTATTTCTATGTAAATGGTCTCTGTAATGACAATAATAATGTTAGCTCTTTTGGGTAAAGTAGTTTTGACGATGGTAGAGGTTACACATGTACTCTATAAACTCTACAGACTAATGCAAAGGGGAGGACGGAGTAAAAAAACACTCCCATGTCTGCATTAAACTGACATTAAATGAATGAGAATTCCCAACAGAAACTTAGATATAGAGTAATAAAAGTTGACTTGAATGTCCCTGTAACAACCTCCAACATCTGTGTTGAATCCATCTTAACCCTTAAAGACCCAGTGTGACTTTTGTGGTAGTTCCCAAATGATTTTTTCCCCCTCCATTTAACCCAGGGGTGTCCAAACTTTTTTAAAAGAGGGCCAGATCTGATAATGTGGACATTGCCAGGGGCCAGTGGTCCCTTCAGACATTTTTTAAACAGTAAAAATTACATATAAATGCGCTGTTCTACAACATTTTTATTTTCATTGTCACAATATCATTTTATTAAATGGCAATGTAACCAAATCTACGCCACTCAGGTGTGAACAAATTAAAAAAAAAAAAAAAAAAAACAATTCTGCCTTCCTTTCACATCTGGAGTCAGATAACATAGAACAAACTGTGTGGAGTATCTTAGACGTCCAAGAAGTTGATAAAAATCTTAACCCCACATTCATTTTAAACATGACTTATATGAGTAATCATTACTCATATATTACTCAGTAATGTAAAGTCTGTTAGCGTTTAAGATGAAAACATATGACTCTTACTCTTGTCTTTCACAAAATCATTCAGAAAGTAATATTTGTGTCACATCTACAAGTACATAACACCAGCAGTTAGAGGCAACTAACCTGGCAACTTGGTAGCCTGCCTTGGTGGTGAATTCATTGAACTCCCAGGTTCACATGAAGAGTCACTGTTGAGTTTAAAGCAGCTTGAATTTGCACCACTTTTTCGGAGCGCTCACTCCCTGCTAGCTTGTCGTATGCATTAGCATGTTTTGTCTGCTAGTGTCTCTTTACGTTGAATTTCTTAAACAAGGCAACAGTCTCTTGACAAATTAGGCAAACATAATTGCCTCGATTTTCAGTGAAAAAAATTGTAATTCCCATCTCTCCTGGAAGCGGCGGCCCTCACTGTCAACTTTGTTTTTTTTTAATTTACAGGCGCCGTGGTTAGAAATTAGCGAAAAAGGTTCACGGCGAGGTCACAGAGCCAGATAGAGTTAGAGTGGTGCTGCCACCATGAGGTGAAAGGAGAAACTGCATTTTGAACCTTTTATGATTCATGTACTCGGTTCAACAGTCCAAGCGGGCCATAAATAATACATTCTAAAACCCAAGCTGTGGGCCGTAGAAAATCTGACCGCGGGCCGTGATTGGCCCCCGGGCCGGACTTTGGACATGCCTGGTTTAACCTTTCTTAAGTGATTTATCACCATTTATTGCTAATATCATCCTCTGTATGCTGCAAATTTTAGGTGAAAATCAAGTATTTTCTTATATTTAATTTACTGATCATGTAAATGTTTATAAAAACTCAGATTAAAGTTGAACCCTTTCATGCATAATGGTTTCTACAGTGGACAACTATTCTACAGCTGTTCTCTTGTATATTTTATTTTATGGGTATATTACAGGGTGGGGAAGCAAAATTTACAATATTTTGAGGCAGGGATTGAAAGACAGTGTATGACCAATTAGTTTATTGAAAGTCATGAGAATTTATTTGCCACAAGAAAATGTACATAATAGAAAATGTTTTTATTCTATGTGTCCTCCTTCTTTCTCAATAACTGCCTTCACACGCTTCCTGAAACTTGTGCAAGTGTTCCTCAAATATTCGGGTGACAACTTCTCCCATTCTTCTTTAATAGTATCTTCCAGACTTTCTCGTAATAGTTTTGCTCATAGTCATTCTCTTCTTTCCATTATAAACAGTCTTTATGGACACTCCAACTATTTTTGAAATCTCCTTTGGTGTGACGAGTGCATTCAGCAAATCACACACTCGTTGACGTTTGCTTTCCTGATTACTCATATGGGCAAAAGTTTGTGAAAAGGTATGGATAATAGTGTTAGGTATGATTATGACATCAATATATGTTTGGTTTCAAAACAATTGACGTAGTGCCTGCTGAGAAAAAACAACTAAATGTTCATTGTAAATTTTGCTTCCCCACCCTGTATATTTTTATATTTTGTTGTTTTAGTTCCATATCAGCCAACACAGTGGACACTCATGCACCATCCCATACATTGACATTCAGACCATTACTGTAACTTTGCTGTTCTTGATAAACCTGATCTGCAGTGACACGTTTGAGTTTAAACAGCGGTTAATTGTTAGACTGTAATAAACATTTTGGGGTTATTTTAAAACAAAAAGTTTTTTTTTGTTTTTTTTTTGCACATTATCTCCCTGAAGTGAGTAATAACTAGTATTAGAATATGTTAAAATGTGAGAAAATATGAGATTAACAACATTAAACATGTTTTTATTTCATTGTTTTCATATCATTTTCTGATATTTGGTTTTAAATACATGTTTCTTTGCTTCAAGAATATAATGCATGGTGTAGCTGAGTGGACATTTTTGTAAATCCATAAAAAAAAAACAAAAAAAACTAAATTGTATTGTTTTTTTCATGCCTAAGGAGGAATAAAAACACTCAAAAAAAAAAAAAAAAAAAAAACCTCAACTAAAGTTCTCATAATTAATGCATGAAAGGGTTAAGGTTATTATATCAAACAGAGAAATCTGAAGAAAAACGGACTTTTTCAACAAATCTATCAATAACCGAAAATAAACCCAGTGTGTCCATCCACTGTCATTAATCAAACTCCATGGGTTTTACTGTTAACCTGTTAAAGTTCTTCCATCAACCTTGTCTAATGCAACGCTTTAAAATGCACATAAAAAGGACCATAGGACCTGAATTTGTTCCAACATAACAAAACTGCCTTTTAGGTCACAAGGCCATCCTGAGTTCCCCAAAATAATTTAACATGTTTATGTTTTAGATTACACTGGTAGGTTAATTGGTTAATCTAAATTGCCCATAGGTGTGAGTGTGATTGTTTGTCTCTATATGTTTAGCCCTGCGATGAACTGGCAAAATGTCCAGGGTGTACCCCACCTTCGCCTATAAGTAGCTGGGATAGGCTCCAAGTGACCCCCATGACCCTAACGAGGATAAAGCAGGCTCAGATATTGAATGAATGAATGTTATAGATTACTGATAGTAACTGTATAATAAATGTACTAAAATTAATTAGTATGGGGCAATTAAACACACTCAGTCAAGATGTGGTAGTATGAAATACTTTAGTTCAGGCAGTAACTTTATAAGTAATTGGTTGTGCACCAAGTTTTGACACAAGTTACACTTTTACTTTGACAATTAGGACAGATTACAATAAAAAGAAATCACAACAGGATAGCCATTGGTCTGCCTATGGCTCTCACTCAGGGTGCAACTTTAGAAATGACAAAAATACAAAAAAATCCACAAAAAGGCCAATAAACATTGCCATACACATACTAAATCAAAACTAGTATTAACACAACAACCCCGTTGAATTCTTGCACATAAAAATAACACATTTACAACAAAATACCCACTACCCATAATGCACTGCGGCAAACATGCCACAGTATATTACACATGGATAAAACAAGAAGAAGAAGATGAGGCTGTGATCCAAAACCATGTATTTACACTGATGATTTGAAGGAAAAACATCATCTTTAGTCAACCTTCAGCTGTATTTTGACCTTGAAGACACGAAGAAACAGCTTCTTACTTTTTGTCTTTTGTTGTTTATACCATATCAGGACGTATTAGTAAAAGGTTCTTTAGTTGATCACATTAAATTTTACCAAAAAAGGTGAAAACCACCATAAATGAGTGTGCTTTTTTGTAAAAACTGAGCAAGTTTTTCAATATTTTGTCATTTCCATCAACCCTTTTTAATGCAATGCTCAAAATGCTCATACAAACACACTGACGGGAACCTGAACACATCACTGCATAATAAAATAACTTGGGCTGCACGATACTGGAAAAAAATGATATTGCGATTTTTTATAACCCTGCGATATATATTGCAATGTAAAATAGCTGTGTGGTGCTGACGTAAATGGACAAACAAATTAGTTGTGTTACCTCTCATTGTGGCAACAATTGTAAGGCACTATCGACAGAACACGTGTTTCAATATCATCCCAAGGTGCAGGACACAGCATTATAAAAACAGCTTTGTTCCTGTCGCCGTCACATAAGAAATAGTGACATTGCACCTCATTATTTTAGTTATTTACTCTATTTCTTTGCTCTGTTTTTTACAGTGGTCAACACCACATTTACTGTTTAAGTTTTTTGAGCTGATTTCGGATCATTTTGGTGTGCTGAATCCAAAAATCACATTGATTTTGCTCAATCAGGTCAACTTTCTGAACTATGCTACATATTGGCTTTTGAACATTTTTGCTTACATTTACGGGCATTTTCACATCATATGATACAAAATTCTTTCATATTTCTTGCAATAAATGAGTTCTGAAGATTTTACTTTTGCCAATTTATGATTAATATTTTTTTTAATATTACAGGTGAATGAAATGGCTTCGACTAGAAGATCTTGCAAAAATAAGCCTGACGTATTCTGCTACATCTGCGGTGAATACACCATTGTACCTAACAGGAATCAAGTCACAGGTTTCATAAAGTGTGCTTACCAATCTTATTTTGGTATTAATTATTATATTTTGTGAGAAGATCAAATTAGCAAAAAAAACCTGACCTGATTGAGAAAAACAGATGTCATTTTTGGATTTAGCGGTGCAAAATGGTCCTAATTCAGTTGAAAAAACCTAGACAACTTGCAAAAAACATTTTTTTGTAACCCGGTGTTATTATTGTGACTTCAAATTTTTAAATTTGATGTTCTTATCCTGGTTTTTATCCCAGATTGTTTGAATCTTTTCTGGTTTTGATTGTGTTTTATTGCATCTTGTTTTTATTCATTTGATCTTCTTTATTTATTTTATTCTTTTACTTATCCATGCTGCTATACTGATGACTGGTGGAACACTGAGCACTTTTTGTTTTTGTCCTGTCTTTTTGTTCTGTCTGTAACCTCGATTAAGTACCTGTCTTACATGTTCAGTGTATGTCTGGTTGTAATACCAAAGCAATCACCTTGACTGCAAAACAAATCTACCTACAGGTACAAATAAAGTAACCTTGAACCTTGATCCTTCTTGTGGCTGAAAAAATTCCAGATAACTGATGTTGCTTTTGTTTTTGGGACCAAGTCTTTGTTTTCTGTTATTTTCTCATCGACTGTGATTGGTGAATCGCGGCCCCCAGTGTGTGTCAGGTAGCTTTGAAATTAGTTGAGAACACGTTGAGTTCGTTTACCTCTTACATTGCAGAACCTGTGATGACATACAATGCGATGACAATGCTCAAACGATATATTATGCAGCTCAAAAAATAACCTTTTGGAACACAAGGCCACTCAAAACATGGCAGAACAAGTTTTCCTTAAAACATTTTATCATTGTAGTACTATTAATATGTACTCAGCTTGTACTGGTGCAATTGTTTGTGTCAATTATATATATATATTTTTTTCAATGTTTTGCCCAGATACAAAACCCAGACCACATTATCTGCTATTAAAAATAATGAAAAAGATGAAGACAAAGAAGAAGAAGAAGAGGGAAGGTCACCTTGTAGTAAAGAAAACAATTGTTTTAATTTAGCTTGAAGGCACTCGTAGGAATGGAAAGTGTTTCTGCATAAATATTTCTTGCACTGTGCATTTTCTGAGAGTCATTTGCAAATTGGCTTCTTCATTAGATAAAAAGGAATAAAATGTCAAACTGCTGTGTCGAGGAACAATTGGGTTAGACTGTCCGTCAGCTGTTCCGATAATGTGCCGGGACAGACAGATGCAGCTGGTTTCAGAGGGCCAACATACTTTCCATCCCCCTCCCCGTCTGATCCTACGCAGAAACAGCTGCAGATAAAACAGTGGCGAGGTTGTACGGTGAGCCAGAACCCCCAGCATGACAGAGGAGGGAACACCGAGGCTCATTAACAGCAGCCGCCCGGACTGATCCCAGTCCTCAGTCTGGGGACTACCAGCCAACTCGCTCCATTACGGCAGAAGAGAGAGACTTCTAAAGGGCACGGCCATCTGGAACGAGCCTCGCCGGTTTTTTCCTGAGCCCAGACTCATCAAGCAGGTTGATAATCAGGTGCTGCCGAAGCTCATTCACGCTGCGCCACCACCACCGCCGCAGGGTCGATTGTGGCCGGCGGGCTAGGACGAAAAAGCATTGATGGAATTTTTTTTTTTTTGTATATTGTCAATATTTTTTGGTACTGTGATATTTTTGTACTTTTTTGAACTTTAAGTATTTGCTGCTGAAGACAAACAGAGCTGCTAAAGTGATTTTCATTGTTCCTGTAACAGTGACAATAAAGTCCGGTTCTACTGTATTGTATTAGTGGCGGATCCAGAAAAAAACTGAAGGGGGGGGGGGGCTATATATACATACATATAATGAAACTCAGGCAATGAAAGATCTATGTAGCGACGGAAAATTGCTTACATCCAGTGATCTGTCTGAAAATATAAACTTCCACCAAAGCATTTTTACAAATATTTACAGGTAAAAAGATTTTTGTCCTCTAGGTCTAAAGAAATTATGTGTACACCTAAATTATCATTAAGTGAGCAAATGGGAAACAGGGAGAGAAAGGCCTATTATCTAAATAATCTAATCTGTTTTGGTCAAGTTGTAAAGACTCAGCAATTGTATTTGTATTTGTATTTATTTATTTAGCACTATAAAAACAGTGCAGGGAGGGAACGAAGCCCAAAGGGCTCGTACAGAGTTCCACTCCCATCATCTACTATAAATAAAAAACAGAATGTACAAACATAAGAAAACAATAATTAAACAACAAATAACAATATAGAAAACACTGGAAAAAGTCAGGACAGGAGATGTTTTTTCAGTGAGTTTTTGAAAGATGTAAATGACAGTATAGACTTTAGAGACATGTCAAGATTGTTTCACAATTTAGGACCTCGAAATAAAATATTAAATTGATGACCAGATGTTCGACAGAAGGGTAAATGAAGATTGTCGCTATGTCCAGTTGAGTATAAATGTAAATCGGATGAAAAACTAAAAAAATTATGACAAGTGTCCAGAAGATCTTGCTTATTATTGATAAACTTGTGCACAAATAAACATGAGTAAAAAATACTGAGTTCATGAACAGGTAGTATTGAATATTTCCTAAAAATTGGTGCAGATGGTTCGTATCTACTAGACAGTGAGATTGTTCTCAGGAACCTCTTCTGGATTATCAAGAGTTTGCTAAAATAGATTCAGCAATAGGTATATTGACAGCACGGAGAAATGATATACTGGAAGACCTAGATGAACCAGACTGGAACGGGGCTTGTTTGAAGGCCCAAAAACAAAGTATAAATACACAACTTAAGTTACTACAATAAATGGTTAACAAGGGTTTATATAACCCCTGAAAAACTCCATCATAAGTCCAGTCATTTTCCTGACACATGTACTAAATGCCAAGATAATAAAGGAACTCTTATTCACTGTCTATGGCAGGAGTGTCAAACTCATTTTCTTCCGGGGGCCACATTCAGCCCAATTTAATCATAAGTGGGTCGGACCAGCAAAATAATAGCATGATAGCCAATAAATAATGACAACTCCAAATTGTTTTACTGCAAAAAAATAACATTCAATTATGCCAATATTTATATTTACAAACTATCCAAACAAAAAGGATGTGAATAACCTGAAAAAAAGGGAATTTGTTAAGAAATTAAGTACAATTTTATCAATATTATGCCTCGACTTATCATTTATACATATGCATTATAGATCAGATCTATAAAAACACAAAACATTTAGTAACAGGCAGAAAATTGTTAAAATTGCACTTAATTTTCTTCAGACATTTCAGGTTGTTCATATTTGTTCAGGTTATTCACATGTTATTGTTAAAGGATAGTTTCTTAATGTAAATATTTTCATATTTTATTGTTTTTGCACTAAATCAAGAGGAAAAAAATGGTGTTGTCATTGTTTATAGGTTATTATGATATTTTTGAGTTTGATGCCCTAACGTGCACTTTGTAAATTAATCCCACGGGCCGGATTGGACCCTTTGGCGGGCCAGTTTTGGCCCCCGGGCCACATGTTTGACACCTGTGATCTATGGGAATGTTCAAAGATACAAAGATTCTGGAAGGAGGTCATCATTTGTATGTCTGAGGTATTTACCATTAAGATCCCATTTTGTTCTAAACTTTGTATACTGGGAATATACCCTGAGGACTTCACACATACTATAAGAAACAAACTAAAGTGTTGGACTTTGGACTGTACATGCCAGGAGGGTTATCGCTTTGAACTGGAAGAGCATGGAAGCTCCTTCTATGAAGCAATGGAAGCACTTTATGAAACTTGTGACTTGATTCCTGTTAGGTACAATGGTGTATTCACCGCAGATGTAGCAGAATACGTCAGGCTTATTTTTGCAAGATCTTCTAGTCGAAGCCATTTCATTCACCTGTAATATTAAAAAAAATATTAATCATAAATTGGCAAAAGTAAAATCTTCAGAACTCGTTTATTGCAAGAAATATGAAAGAATTTTGTATCATATGATGTGAAAATGCCCATGAATGTAAGCAAAAATGTTAAAAAGCCAATATGTAGCATAGTTCAGAAAGTTGACCTGATTGAGCAAAATTCATGGGATTTTTGGATTCAGCACACCAAAATGATCCTAAATCAGCTCAAAAAACTTAAACAGTAAATATGTTGTTGACCAGTGTAATAATTATAAATTGCATTTATAAAGCACTTTTCATTCAGCAGAATCTCAACGTGCTACAGATATAAGAAATAAGATTGGTAAGCACACTTTATGAAACTTGTGACTTGATTCCTGGTAGGTACAATGGTGTATTCACCGCAGATGTAGCAGAATACGTCAGGCTTATTTTTGCAAGATCTTCTAGTCCAGGAGTGTCAAACTCATTTTCTTCCGGGGGCCACATTTAGTCCAATTTAATCTGAAGTGGGCCGGACCAGAAAATAATAGCATAATAACCAATAAATAATGACAACTCCAAATTGTTTTAGTGCAAAAAATAACATTCAATTATGCCAATACTTACATTTACAAACTATCCAAACAAAAAGAATGCAAATAACCTGAAAAAAAAAGAAATTTATTAAAAAATATAAGTACAGTTTTATCAATAATATGCTTCGACTTATTTATACATATGCTTTACATATGAGATCTACAAAGTCACAAAACTTTTAATAAAAGGCAAAATATTGTTAAAATTATGCTTAATTTTGTTTAGACACGTCAGGTTGTTCATATTTGTTCAGAATATTCACATTTTATTGTTAAAGGATAGATTCTTAATGTAAATATTTTCATAATTTAATGTTTTTTGCAGTAAATCAAAGAGAAAAATTGGTGTTGTCATTATTTATAGGTTATTATGATATTATTTTTGACTTCGATGGCCTCACTTGCACTTTGCAAATTCATCCCGCGGGCCGGATTGGACCCTTTGGCGGGCCGGTTTTGGGCCCCGGGCCACATGTTTGACACCTGTGATCTAGTCGAAGCCATTTCATTCACCTGTAATATTAAAAAAACCATTAATCATAAATTGGCAAAAGTAAAATCTTCAGAACTCATTTTTTGCAAGAAATATGAAAGAATTTTGTATCATATGATGTGAAAATGCCCATAAATGTAAGCAAAAATGTTAAAAAGCTAATATGTAGCATAGTTCAGAAAGTTGACCTGATTGAGCAAAATTCATGTGATTTTTGGATTCAGCACACCAAAATGATCCTAAATCAGCTCAAAAAACTTAAACAATAAATTTGTTGTTGACCAGTGTAATCAGGTACCACTGAAACTCATCCGTGTTGCACCGCCAACGCAGGGTCGATTGCGGCCGAGGACGAAAAAAGCATTGACGTCATTTCAACTTGGGATGGGCGTGTCCCAAAAACCCCGGCGTGGGTGTGATCTCCAACTGGCACAATTGTTCAAAGCAATAACACAGAAGTAGGACAAGTGTTTAAGTAAGACTAGAGTGTAACCAAGTCTTTTCCCTCACGTCGTTCAGTGTCCAGGAAATGTCAGCGGAATGCCGTGGGGACAGGTGAAAACTCAGTATCCAGTGTTGAGATGACATTCGTCCCCTAAGGACAAATGGCTGCATATGAAAAATTGATATGGGGCAGAAAATAGACTTCCACTCCGATATAGAGTAAGGGTGACGACGAGACTTGGAAAGGAGGAATCCAAATTATAGCACCGCAGTTTACCCAAATTAATGATTGGCTGGGCAGGAGTCTGGTATCAGTAGTAGACACCCAATTACAAAGACACAAGGTTGCGCTTGTTTAAGGCAACATCAGAACAAAACTAATGAGGACTGACACTCTGACTGATGGCAGAGGACTGGAGCGATTTGTCTGCTCTGAACATGGACTTCAGGGCTGAAAAAAGACTGTTTCAGTATTAAGATATACAAGAATAATGAGTATGTGGGATCCTTTAAAGCTTGTTCCAGAGACGGGGTTTAGTCCTCTAATGTATTAAATGTACACACACACCATGAGGTACTTTTTAATACCTGTGTTAATGGGTTTACATCGTAGAGTGTGCGTAATTATTGGTGAAACATAATTACCTCTGCTAGCAGGTATTGTGATCACTTTGCTTTGTGGGTTTGCATGTGTGTTTGTTTGTTAGCAAGATAACTCACAAAGTTATGGACAGATTTTCATGAAATTTTTAGGAAATGTTGATACTGACACAAGGAAGAAGTGATTAAATTTTGGTGGTGATCAGGGGTGGGGGTGGGCAGATCTGTGTTGGCGGAGGTCTGCGCTCTCCGAGTGCTTTTCTTGTGTTACTATTGGTTTCAGTTTGGATTTTGGCCATCACCATGTTGGCCTTTTGGAGCCTGAAGCACCGCATTACGTAATAATGGTGCAATATGTCATCATGTAATAATTTTCACTTCATTATGTTATAACGCCACATTTTATAATAAAATTCTTGAAGACATTTTGTAACAAGAAAAGCACTCAGAGAGCGCAGACCTCCGCCAAGACAGATCTGCCTCCTGTGTGTGAGTGTTTGTTTGTTTGTTTGTTTGTTTGTTTGTTAGCAAGATAACTCACAAAGTTATGGACAGATTTTCATGAAATTTTCAGGAAATGTTGATACTGGCACAAGGAAGAAATGATAAAATTTTGGTGGTGATCGGGGGGGGGGTGGGGTGGGGGGGGGCAGATCTGTCTTGTTGGAGGTCTGCACTCTCCGAGTGCTTTTCTTGTTCTGTCTGTTCTCTGGGAGTTTGCGGATATTAACCCACACAGAGAATATGTTGCAGTACCATCAGAGACCAGAGGAGGCAGTGTTGAGATTTGATGAGAATAATTTTCCAATATGGCGGAACTAATTATTCTCTGTGTTTTGCATTTTTTAAGTGTACATCAGGTATTTTCCTATACTTAATTTGCTGATCACATAAATGTTTCTTAAATCTCAGATTAAAGTTGAGGGTTATTATGTCAGAAACAGAGAAAACTGAAGAAAAAGTTACTTTTTCAGCAAAGATATCAACAACTGAACATAAACCCAGTGTCTATATTCACTGTCATTGATCCAACTCCATGGGTTTTACAGGTGAATTGATGTTGTAGAAGATGACAGTGTTTCCATGGTAAGGAAGAAATGATTAAGTTTTGGTGGTGATCAGGGACGGGGGGGGGGGGGGGGGGGGCTTGCATGCATGCACACACACAAAGCAAAGAGATCACAAAACCTCCTGGCAGAGGTAATAAGCTTTACCACATTTTGTAATAACTTATTACATATTGCCAGGGTGCGATTTGTTGGGATGGGTGGGGTGGGGGGTCAACCCCTCCTCTGGTTTTTACATCCCTACTTCTGCTCAATGAATTTCATCCTTGGGGGGGGGGGACAACCAACCAATGTAAATAAAAGGCAGGTTGCGACAGTTTTCTTCCACCTTTATCCTACATTACTGGCACTAATGTTCACCTGAACCGAACTGTCGACAGCCTCTGAATTCACGAACGTCCCCATGCACTGGGGCACCGTTAAGGGGGACTAAATGTGACAAATTCCTGGGGCCCAGCATTAGTGTGTCCAGTGGATACAGGTTAGAAGTTGTGATAATTTTATTTAAGATCTGCTTTATAATAGAGGAATAGAACCCAGGAGTTGGACGTTGAAAGTGTATAAAGGTTCACTTTTGTTTCACGCCAGCTTTAGTTACGTTAGTTATGGACCACACCCTCACATATACAGGGTGGGGAAGCAAAATTTACAATGAACATTTAGTTGTTTTTTCTCAGCAGGTACTATGCAGGAAAGCAAATGTCAAAGAGTGTGTGATTTGCTGAATGCACTCGTCACACCAAAGGAGATTTCAAAAATAGTTGGAGTGTCCATAAAGACTGTTTATAATGGAAAGAAGAGAATGACTATGAGCAAAACTATTACGAGAAAGTCTGGAAGATACTATTAAAGAAGAATGGGAGAAGTTGTCACCCGAATATTTGAGGAACACTTGCGCAAGTTTCAGGAAGCGTGTGAAGGCAGTTATTGAGAAAGAAGGAGGACACACAGAATAAAAACATTTTCTATTATGTCAATTTCCTTGTGGCAAATAAATTCTCATGACTTTCAATAAACTAATTGGTCATACACTGTCTTTCAATCCCTGCCTCAAAATATTGTAAATTTTGCTTCCCCACCCTGTATGACCCCCCCCCCCCCCCTGTTTTTTTCTTGTAAAGGAAACGTAATAATTTGGTGCATTATGTAACAAACCATCAAAATTGTTGCCTTGATTGGAAAACCCATCATACCAGCAAAACAACATTAAGCGTTTCAGCTTAATTAGAATTCATTTTTAAAAAAAAACTAATAGAATCTTTCACTGGTCAAACCTTAATCAAATGTAACTGTATAATATAATAACATTATAATGGAGAATGTGTTTCCTAACTAGAGACAAAAGCTGCACTAATTAAGTATTACTGACAAGAAACGTACTGGTGCGCTGAAATTTGGAAGATATAATATGAAATCAGTTATTACAAAATGCGGCAAAGTTTAGTACAAAATGCGTTCAAGAATTTTATTACAAAATACAGCACTATTACATAATGAGGTGAAACATTATTACGTATTTACATATAGCACCATTATTATATAAAGCAGTGCTACAGGTGCTGCACTATATTTATGTAGATATTTATGTTATACGGGCAATATATTTGGACACTGGAATCTGAGAGGTCAGAGGTGAGGCTAATGCTAATGCTATTCATTATTCATCATCACAATTTTATATTGTTGTTTGTGGAGCCTATTAGTCACAGCTGCAGTAGAGCTGCCTGTCAGTCAGGGGGGAAAAAAATGAGTTTATTAAATAAACTCCTAAAAAAAATCCTACTCATCAGGTATGTGAGCTGTCATACAGACCTGTCAATCAAAACCCAAGATGACTGACATTAACGCTTCTATTGGAGAGCTAATTAATGCAGAAAAATTAAACATGGACCAGGTTGCTTACTAAAAAGGTAAAAACGTTTTATTTTTTTTCAATTATTATTTATTTTTCAAGATAAGCTCAGTGTAAGTCTATGGGATCCAACACTTTTTTTGAGGAACGTCTAGCGGTCATTAATTAATGGTATTACAACTTTACGATACTTCTGCAGTGTTTTCATGTTGTAGCTGGGGTCATTATCCATTTATTTAACGTATCTTAACCCATAAGGACCCGGTGTGACTTTTGCGGTAGTTCCCGAATAATTTTTTTCTCTTTATTTAACCTTTCCTAAGTGATTTATCGCCATTTATTATAATATGATCATCTGAATTTTGCATTTTTCCAGTGAAAATCATCTATTTTCCTATGTTTAATTGACTGATCATGAAGATGTTCAGAGTAAAGTCAAAGTTTATGTATCAAAACTGAAAAAAATTGAAGAAAATGTCACTTTTTCAGCAAAATGTAACATTAACTGGACACAAACCCAAGGGTCTCCATTCACTGTCATTGATCCAACTCCATGGGTTTTACTGGTGAACCAATGTTGTAGAAGATGACTGTGTTTCCATGGTAACTACGGTAACTCTGAATGTCCAAATGGGTCAAATCTGAGGACCATGAAAAGATGATAAACTGCATTTTACACCAATTATTTACATGTATTAATAAGATTGATAGGATGCTGCTTCTTTTCTAATACTTTGAAGAGTACTTTAAAAATTGATCAGGTCTTCTTTTCCAAAGCCTTGCTCTACTATAGATTTCAAAACATTTTCACACTTTCCAGAAAAAAAGAAGTTATTATTTTAGTCCTATTAAACTCCATTGAATCCTTCTATTTTCATTGTGGTTTTTTTTGAGATGTTAGGACTTTGACAATGGGGCATGATACTCTTTTCACCTTAGAAGTTCCTGAAAGGTGCATGAAATATTCAGGACTTGATTAATTGAGTATCGTTTGATCTATAACGTGTCCGAAAATGGTGATAAAGCTTTTCCCAAAGTCCAATTACTTACATGTATTGATAGGATTATTGGATCGACATTTTAGATCAGTAGATGCTTTTGGATGACGGTGGATATTTGGGTCTCTGTGGGTTAAAAATTATTTATAATGTACAAGATAGAGATAGTAGAAGTAGTAGTAGTACTTTATTTCGAGCACATAGAATCATCAGATAACAAAGAATCATACAACATGGTCAAAACAAATAAATGAATACAATTTTTTGCGCTCGAAAAGGAGTGAGAAGAAGTAGAACTTATTGACTCCCACCCCCTTTTTACAAACTAATAATCAAACTAGATCCGCCTCCTTTGCTTTGTTAACACATTTTCCTCTGTATATTTTTAACAATAACACAAAACATCCATAAAAACCATTCATAGACCCTTTTTTTTAAGTCACCTCATACACAATCAGATTTGCAATAATCAACCATCTTCAATACAAACTATAATATACATATCCACCCCAAATATTTACTCCAAATACAATGATCAATAATATAATAGTATCTTCCTATCATGATAACCAATTTACTATAATATCTTATTTTATGCGTACTTCTAATGTTCTATATTTTGTTATTATAGTGGATTTATACATCCTTTTAAATGCACAGATTGAAGAAGACATTTTTAAGTTTTGCTCCAGATTATTCCACAGAGATACACTGGCTTTTTATGTTTGTTCTACACTTAATTTTCTTGTAGATTTCAGTTCCCCTTAAATTATAATTACTTTGCCTGGGCTCAAACATCTCCTGTAGACTATAGGGGAGCATGTGTTCATGGGCTTTATACATTATACAGGGTGGGGAAGCAAAATTTACAATGAACATTTAGTTGTTTTTTCTCAGCAGGCACTACGTCAATTGTTTTGAAACCAAACATATATTGATGTCATAATCATACCTAACACTATTATCCATACCTTTTCACAAACTTTTGCCCATATGAGTAATCAGGAAAGCAAACGTCAAAGAGTGTGTGATTTGCTGAATGCACTCGTCACACCAAAGGAGATTTCAAAAATAGTTGGAGTGTCCATAAAGACTGTTTATAATGGAAAGAAGAGAATGACTATGAGCAAAACTATTACGAGAAAGTCTGGAAGTGGAGGAAGAAACAAAAAACGTACCAAAGCTTTTATTAAAGCTCTCAAATCCAAAATCCTAAAGGATCCAACCAAATCCATGAGAAAAATGGCAATTGAACTTGAGGTAGACAACAAGACCGTTAGAAATGCAGTAAAATATGATTTGAAGTTAAAATCTTACACAAGAACACCAAAACACTTGTTGACAACAGCAACAAATCCAACTTTAGCAATTTTTGGGAATCATGTTTATGGCCGCCTTCTAGCCCAGATCTAAACCCTCTGGATTCTGCTGTTTGGGGCGTTTTAGAACATGCTACCAATAGAACATCACACAGCAATGTCCACTTTCTTAAAGATACTATTAAAGAAGAATGGGAGAAGTTGTCACCCGAATATTTGAGGAACGCTTGCGCAAGTTTCAGGAAGCGTGTGAAGGCAGTTATTGAGAAAGAAGGAGGACACAGAATAAAAACATTTTCTATTATGTCAAGTTTTCTTGTGGCAAATAAATTCTCATGACTTTCAATAAACTAATTGGTCATACACTGTCTTTCAATCCCTGCCTCAAAATATTGTAAATTTTGCTTCCCCACCCTGTAATAAGAGTATTGAGGTCAACCAGATCGTGTAGTTTTAAAGCATTTAATTTGATAAATAGGGGATTTGTTGGAGCTAGGTACTGTGTTTGATTGACAAGTCGAATTGCCTTTTTTTGAAGTAAGAATATAGAATTAATATTTGATTTATAGGTGTTACCCCATATCGCTGCACAATAGTTCAGATATGGAAGAACAAGAGAATTGTACAATATATGGAGAGATTTCTGATTTAGAAGGTTTTTGGTTTTATACATTATGGCAATACTTTTGGCTATTTTTGATCTAAGTAAGTTTACATGCTTTTTCCAATTTAACCCATAAAGACCCAGTGCTACTTTCACGGCAAATCCCAAATTATTTTTTCACAATTCTTTCCTTTTCTTAATTGATTTATCACCATTTATTCTGATAATATGGTCAGTATTTTGCATTCTTACGTGAAAATCAGGTATTTTCACACATTTAATTTACTGATAATCATTGATGTCTATAAAAGCTCAAATTAAAGTTAAGGGTTATTACATCAAAAACAGAGAAATTGGAGGCAGAAGTGGCTTTTTCAGTGAAATATATCATTAATTGAATGTAAAAACAAGTGTCTTCATCCACTGTTATTGTTCAAACTCCATGGGTTTTACTGATGAATCAATGTTGTAGAAGATGACGGTATTTCTATGTTTACTAAGAAACCTCTGAACATCCAAAATGGGTCGTATGTGATGATCATGAAAAGATGACAAACTGCATTTTACACCAATTATCTATATGGATTGATAGGATTAATGAATCAACATGTATTAATCATTTTATATCTGTAGATTAATTTGGTTTCCAGTGGCTGTTTGGGTCTTTATGGGTTAACTGGTCATCAATTATAATGCCTAAAAATTTTGTTGCAGACACTCTTTCAATTTCAGTGTCCTTAGATATGTTTGTGAATGTTAAAATTATAGATCGTACTTGATGAAAACTGGACAAGACCGGAGCCGTTCGCCTTGAAAACATGCAACTCCACTGATAATATTTTTATATTCCAACACATAATAATGAAACAGAAGACAAAGTGTGGACGCCACTGTCGTCTTAAAGCGGTGACTCTCATTTCATCTATAGTTCAGTTTCTCAGCGATACCGTGACGCAGTGTACCCAAAAATAATGTACATTATAATGAATTAATCATATGAGCCGCTGCAGCTCCGTTCCATCATCATCAACTCCATCATCAGTGTTTGTTCGGAATATATTGTCGCAATTTGACGATGACAATTACTTGATATGAGTGAGTGTGTGTAATTTCCACTGATTGGATGGAAGACGGTCCAAACAATCTGCCCGTTTTCTCAGCTTCGTAGTAAGAAAATCCTAAGAGTCCAAAAAATAATTACCTCTCCGAAATTACGCTGCATTATGTATATACATGAAGTGGCCTCTAAACGCCGTCTCCGTAACCCCGCTGCTGCTCAACTCAAGGGAACTGTTCGACACGCTCGCGAATGACAGCCAGCCTTAATAAGTCAGCCGGCAACCAGATTGCACGGAACACTGCTCAGATCCGTGCTCAGGGCAGATACATAGATAATCAAAGCATGACAGTAGGTTTTACATTTCAAATAACCCACGGTGCATTACCAGCAGTTATTTACAGTATAAGCACTGCTCATTAATTTTTAAACAGGCCCTTAAGGTCTGGTTGACAGACAAAGCTGGCAAGCAAAAAGCAAGAGAATGAACTGTTGTTGTTTTCCCACTCACAATATGAAACATAGTAATGGCATTGAGGAAAGTGCTGGAGAATGCATTATTAATGCGTTGATGATGCAGTACGTAAAGGTCACGGCCACTGTCTGCACACAGTCATGTATCACACAGCGTCTCTGGATAATGATATATAATATTGGTGTCACATTTCCATATTAGATCTTTAGCAAAAGCTCTCTGTTGGATTAATGAGTTCATCTCCCAATGATTGATTATCAGTAACAATATATTTCCTGTTAAAAGGTGGGGTAGGAGATGTTTTCCTGGAGCTTTTTTTGTTTTTACTATATTGCTTAACCCTTTCATGCACTAGTCATGAGAACCTTAGTTAAGATTTTTCTCTTGAGTGTTTTTATTCCTCCATAGGCATGAAAAAAACAGTGTGATCAAGTTGTTTTTTGTTTTTTTTTCATGGAGTTACAAAAATGTCCATGCATTTAATTTTTGAAGTAAAGAAACGTGTTTAAAACCCAATATCAGCAATTGATATTAAAACAATGAAATAAAATCTGACATCTCACATTTTAACCTCACATTTTAACATGTTCTAATGTTAATTATTACTCTTTTCATGGAGATAATATGCACAAAAAAAAAAAAAAACAAACTGCTTTTTTTCCCCAGAAAATAACAGTTGATTTACACTGAAACATCTTACTGCAGATCAGGTTTATCAAGAACAGCAAAGGTACAGTAATGGTATGAATTACAGTGTATGGGATGATGCATAGGTGTCCACTGTGTTGGCTGATATGGAACTAAAACAACAAAATCCACGAATATACAAGAGAACAGAGCTGTAGAATAGCTGTCCACTGTAGTGACATTATGCATGAAAGGGTTAAAATCCCTTTGACACCCTGATTACAACCAATTAAAGGTGGGGTATGAGATCTTAGAAAAACAGCTCGAGCAAGCTACATTTGGAAAATATTCAGTTCAAATGTCTAAAGCCATTTGGTTCCACGGCTCAGGAGGTACAGCGGGTCATCCAATAACTGAAAGGTTGATGGTTCGAATCCCACTCTGTCCTAGTCAGTCCGTTGTGTCCTTGGGTATTTAATTAATTGGTTGTAATCAGGGTGTGAAGGGGATTTTAAGCAATATAGTAAAAAATGCTCCAGTAAAACATCTCGCACCCCACCTTTGATTAACCCTTTCATGCATAGTGGTCACTATAGTGGACAGTTACTCTCCAGCTGTTCTCTTGTATATTCATGTTTTGTTTTGTTTTTTTGTTTTAGTTCCATATCAGCCAACACAGTGGACACTCATGCACCATCCAAAACACTGCAGTTCATACAATCACTGTAACTTTGCTGCTCATGATAAACCTGATCTGCAGTGACATGCTTAAGTGTAAATCAATTACTAATTGATATTAGACTGTAATTAAGAAACTTTTTTTTTTTGTGCATATCCTCCTGAGACCCAGCAATGCATTTTGTCCCCTGCAGGGGACAAAAGTTTGACAGTTTTACTTAAAAAATACTGTGCATTGCAATGGACATTCCATTAAAAAAATCAGTCAATAAATAAAAATAATTTTGAAAATATATCTGAAAAAATTGTTGCATTACACAATTTCCAATCAAGACAATTTTTTAATGTAAAAAAAGCTAAAGCTGTCAAATTCCTGGGTCTCAGGAGGATATTATCTCCATGAAATGAGTAATAACTAATATTAGAGTATGATAAAATGTGAGAAAACAGTAGCAATTCAGCAATTAGCTGCATTAAAAATGTTGTTATTTCATAGTTTTCACACAGTTTATCACTTTCTGATGATGATTTTTAAATACATGTTTCTTTGCTTCAAAAATTAAACGCATAGTGTCCAGCTGAGTGGACATTTTTGTAACTCCACGAAAAATAGGTTCATTAAAAAAAAAAAAATCAATTGCATTGTTTTTTTCATGCCTAAAGAGGAACAAAAACACTCAAGAAAAAAATATTGACTAAGGTTCTCATAATTCATGCATGAAAGGGTTAAATGCTCTAAGACAAAAATAAAACAATTTAGTCACCTGTGGAATGGACAGGCCTGAAAAAAACACCATCCAATCATTTTAACCGGCTCATCGAAATGATTGAATGGTGATATGTCTATCAAATTCAACTGCCATTTGTCCCTCCCTCTTCTGCGCGTACCCCTCTTCGTGCATGAATCATGTGTTCTCAGAGGCTTGGAGCACTTGCACTGCAAAAATCAAAATCTTACCAAGTGTATTTTTCTCATTTCTAGTCCAAATATCTCATCACACTTAAAATAAGACATAATCACCTAAAGAGTAACTTTTCAGTGAGATATAAGAACTTATTTTTAGACAATAGATTTTGAAAATCTTATTTAAAGAAATCTTTTTTTTTTTTTGGTAACTTATATTTTATTAGTTTTAAAAGAACAACAACAAAAGAAAACATAACAACACAAATAAGTCTGGGTAGCACAGTCTTATCAATTATTTTGCTTATATAATGTTCATTTTTTCCACTTTTTGTTCATTTGTGGTTCTTGTAGTCTCAATCTGTGTGTTAGTTTTTCCATTAGAAATATGTCCTCAATCGTAGTTATCCACTGATCCTTTGATGGTACGTTAATCTTCCCCCAATTCCTTGTTATACTTTTTTTTTTTGCAGCTATCACTTATTTCAAGAAATCTTACCAAGATAATTTTCACTTGTTCCATTGGCAGATTTTGTTTTTTTGCTTAATTCAAGATTTTTTTTTTTTTGCTTAATTCAAGCAAAAAAAAATCTGACAATGGAACAAGTGAAAATTATCTTGGTGAGATTTCTTGAAATAAGATTTTCAAGATCTATTGTCGAAAAATGAGCTCTTATATCTGACTGAAAAGTTACTCTTTAGGTGATTATGTCTTATTTTAAGTACGATGAGATATTTGGACTAGAAATGAGAAAAATGCACTTGGTAAGATTTGGATTTTTGCAGTGTGTACAGGAAATGGAGCCAGAGCTTGGCCATATTATTTATATTAAGATGGAAAGTTCACTGGCAAACTGTTTTGTCACTAACATAAATCACTAGGAAATGCAACATTAGTCAGCTAGGTATGAATTGGGGCGGTTCTGTAAGAGTGGGGGGTGTTGGAGCTGAGGCCGGAGCCAGGGCGGGCGAGTTGATACTGTGCAGCGCTCATGAATCCTTGGAAACTAGCATTGTGCATGCCAGTATTCTGGAGGTGTGGCTTCGGGGCTGGGGCGTGCTGAGCCGCATTATGAAATAAATTCCCATTATGTAATAAAAGTTCAAAATGTAATAAGAATGTCACGTCATCTTGAAATAACGCCACATTATGTAATAAACTAACGCATTTTATAATAAACTACGTCAACGCATTACATAGTAAATTTTTTCACATTATGTAGGAAGTTATTACAATTTGAGAAATTTATTACAAAATGCACTTGACACATTTTTATTTTAAAAAAGAAGTGTAATAACATGGTTCATTATGTAATAACAATCCAAATTAATATAATTTCAGAGCAATTTAGAAGAAATTAGTCACAGGAGCTACAGGTAATGTAATCCGAACTTTAACCACACAGTTTAAAGATTAATTTAGCACATTACATTTTCCTGAAAATAAAAATGTGTCACGTGCATTTTGTAATAAATTTCTCAAATTGTAATAACTTACTACATAATGTGAAAAAATTTACTACATAATGCATTGAGGTAGTTTATCACAAAATGCGTCAGTTTATTACATAATGCGGCTTTATTACAAGATGACGTGACATTCTTATTACATTTGGAACTTTTATTACATAATGGGAATTTATTACATCATGCGGCTCAACAGGGCGCCAATAAGGGGGAGGAAACATGACAAATTCATGGGGCCTAGCATTGGTGGGGGGCCCATAGGGCAGTGGAGGGGGTCCAGTGGACACAGGTTAGAAGGTGCGAAAATTTCGTGTAAGATCCACTGAATAATAGAGGCATCGAAGTCAGGAGTTGGACGCTGAATGCATGTTAAGTTTCAGTTTTGTCTCATGCTAGCGTAAGTGATGTTATGTATGGACCACACCCCAACCTACATACCCCCCCGCCCCCTGCTCTGGCACATCGACAAGATACTGAATTTTATAAAGGGTCCACAACGTTTACCTTTCATGGCCCCTGTTTCGTTGGGATGTCTGAAGAAAGGGGTTTGGACTTTTGAATTGAGTATTTTCAAAATGTAGCTTCCTCGAACCATTTTTCCAAGATCTCCAACCCCACCTTTAACTGTGCTTTTCAGTGTACGAAAAAACAACAAAAAAACACAGCAGATGAAGGTCTTGGCAGATGTATTTCTTTACTTGTGACAAACTCGACGCCACTTGAGGTAGCGGGAACTCGTCGACACCGTAGATGACATTCCACAGCTGCCACGTCTCCATCCAGGCCGGTGTTGGACGTGAATGTGTCGGTGTTGGTACAGGTGTAGTCCTGCTCTGCTCCCAGCTGAAGTCAGCCTGTGACAGCGTGTACCTGCTAATCCTCCTTTCTGGCTTTCCCTGCAACAGCTTTGTAATCTCATTACCCATGCATGTCTCATTAATTCCCGTCATGGCCGAGTGGCCCACTACTCCTGCTGTCACCACCTCGTAGGATCCTCCAGCCTCTGCACGGCCTCTAAACAAAGTGGGGGAAGGGGGTAAGGGGTAAGGGGGTTGGTGTTGTAGCAACCACAAATCACTGATGAGGGTCAGGCTGCCTCAAACTGTGAGAACTCACCTTGGGGTTGGCTTCTCGCAGCCCCATAAATGAGGACTGGTGTGCTCCCTGATGGATGAATTGCAATAAAATATAAGGGAAGTGCAGTATTGTGCGGCCGTGGTAAGGATTCTGTAAGTACCGTAGCTTCTGGCATGAATACGATATAGGACTGTATTTGCTAAAGGCACATGATGGGCGCTCAGTTGTTTGTTTCTACTGTTTTATCACTTGGTGCATTATCCATAACATGCATGGCTAATGCTGTGGAGGTCAATTATACTAATTAAACTAGATGGAGCTGTGGCTTGACTATGTTTTGCATTGTGTAATGAGTGCACTAATGATGCTTAAAAAGTGTTCATTGAAATGCTCGCTATTTATTGTTTAGTTCACCCTTTATTACATGAATCCAACTTCAGTGTCATCAGCTACGACAATATTTTTTTTGCCGTGATTGCGAATGCGGTGTGTTAGCAAGTGAAGAAACAGCAGGAATACTATTGCAATGACACGTCATCAGTAGGGTAAAACTAGCCTGTTTCACGACAGAAGTGACGGAAGCAGACTGGAACTACACTCACAGTCAATGAAAATTTTGAGACCATATTCATTCATTCATTCATTTTCTGAACCCGCTTTATCCTCACTAGGGTCACGGGGGTCGCTTGGAGCCTATCCCAGCTACATATTTTTCAACACAATTTTTATTTCGAAACCCTAAACTGGAATTTTTTCATATGAATCATTTGTTTAGGATACACTGGTCTACAATTTTTTAGAAATGATTTGCTTCAGAGATTGAATGTGCTGAATGTTACGAATTTTAATAAGATTAATTGGAAAATAAATGACAGAAGTGCCGGTTTGCTGATGTTTTCAAGGTATATGATGAAGTGTTATTACACATACAGGGTGGGGAAGCAAAATTTACGATATTTTGAGGCAGGGATTGAAAGACAGTGTATGACCAATTAGTTTATTGAAAGTCATGAGAATTTATTTGCCACAAGAAAATGTACATCATAGAAAATGTTTTTATTCTATGTGTCCTCCTTCTTTCTCAATAACTGCCTTCACACGCTTCCTGAAACTTGCGCAAGTGTTCCTCAAATATTCGGGTGACATCTTCTCCCATTCTTCTTTAATAGTATCTTCCAGACTTTCTCGTAATAGTTTTGCTCATAGTCATTCTCTTCTTTCCATTATAAACAGTCTTTATGGACACTCCAACTATTTTTGAAATCTCCTTTGGTGTGACGAGTGCATTCAGCAAATCACACACTCTTTGACGTTTGCTTTCCTGATTACTCATATGGGCAAAAGTTTCTGAAAAGGTATGGATAATAGTGTTAGGTATGATTATGACATCAGTATATGTTTGGTTTCAAAACAACTGATGTAGTGCCTGCTGAGAAAAAACAACTAAATGTTCATTGTAAATTTTGCTTCCCCACCCTGTATATATTGGTTTATGTAAATTTAAATAATAGTTTTATAAATCTTCCACTAAACAGAACCTGTAAAGTGAATGTATTCTAATGTGCAGACAATGTTTTGAAGTAGATCTTGTAGCTCTGAGACAAATATTCCTTTTGAGTCAAACCCATTCTCTTGTTAATTCTTGAATTTCACATTTTGACCCAAGGCTGTATCTTGGAAAGTTCAGTCAACCAGCATTTTTGACTTGATTTTTCTTTATCAGTGACTCTCATGTGGTAAAATTTCATTACTTTTATTCTGGAAGCATTTTCCTTGTAGACCAGTGATATTGGCATACAGAAACAAAAATCTAAAGTTTCAAGAATAATGTCAAAACAAAAAAACTTAGCGGTCAGTAGTGGTCCTGGTCGGGGGTTGTCACTCTCTCTCACCCTGGACGTGGTCTATCGTCAACTGAGCCAGTCGTGTTGTGGCGTCCAACCAGGTTTGTGACTGTGGGTTTGGAACAGCCCATACATACGCCTGGCTATATCACTGGAGCTCAAACCGGCCTCCACCATACCCAGTGCCCAGAGACGTTGTTCACGTGATAGACGTGGCATGATGCCGTTCACTGGACTAACACTGGTGGCCTTTTTTGGGCCTTTATATAGGCCTTCAAAACCAATCCTCAGATTGTGCAGATACCCACTGAGTACTGCTCAATGTGTGTTTAGTCAACTTTTGCACAGAGACCAACCCATGTGCAATGAACCGCGACAACATGACAACTCATCATTATCTCAACTATCCGAGCACTAAGTCATCAATAAATCCACAATGAATAATTACAACCCCCCGACAAGTAGAAATATGCAGACATTTCTACCTCAAAGTTTCTATCGACTGTCAGTATACATCTGTAAATGGACGTCCATCAGTCCTGGTGCATCTATAATCTGTCCATGGGAGTGGATCTCTCCTTCACTGTGGTTCTCCCTGAAGTTTCTCTTTTCCTTTTCCACTGGGTTTTTGGAGTTTTTCTTTGGCAAGAAGGAAGGTCTAAGGACGGGGGATGCCCGGGACATTAATCCATGTCCTTCTTCTGCTGTTTATATTTGAATTGTTGTTTGTTTTCATATTCAACTAATTCTGTAAAGCCCAGTGTTACAACCTGAAGGGTGAAACATATTTACAAAGGACACCGGGAGTCAAGGAGTGTAATTCGAAAAAAACTTTATTTATTTGCATTTAGTTGTTTGTTCTTCTGCTATTCTCTTCGGTTGTAACCAACATGGTTTTAATTAAGCAGAATCCCAAAACCCCTTTTTTTAAACCTCCATGCCCAAAGTAACAAAGGAAAAGACCAGTGGACCAGCAAACTAAACATAAGGACGGTGCGCTGGACAGGCCAACCCTGTACAGGGCCGTAGGAGCTGCCAGCGCACCGCTACCCTATCAAAAAAAGCAAACTGCTAAATAAGCCCTAACGAAAGGAAAAACGAAAACAGGACGTCCGGATCCACCTGGTCAAACAAAAAGATAAGCTAACAAAAAGCTAACAAAAACCCCGCTGGCGTGGAGCAACCTGCGTGGAGGAGTGGAGCAGATGCGTGCCTCAACGTGCGCGCTCCGGACGCCGGCATCGTTGGAGGAGGTGGAGAGAGCAGGAGGCGAGAGAGAACGAGAGCCCAGCACTGGCCCAATTTATAAGCTCAGCCGGCGGGAAAACCAATTGGCCATCTATTAAAGAAACATACTGAATACATACTATTTTGCCCAAAAATGTTATCAAGGCAAAAAAAAAATAACAGAGCAATATTCACTCAAAAGTGCCAAGTAAGAACTACAACAAAAAACCCACAAAAGACAAAGGGGGAAAAACAAAAGTGCGTCAGAACATAACACCCAGTGAGGCAACCTCGTTGTGATGTAGGGCTCTACAAATAAAATTGAAGTGGAAAGAAGGAGTGCATATGACTTGGCTAGGTTGGCGACCGAGGCTACGTAAGATCCCTCGTGCCATCGCCATCATCAAGGTCGATGGGTGGCTAATCCCAAATGAGCCCCGACTCCCTTTGCAAGACCACAACCACCAACCAAGGCAGCTTCTGAGAAATTTAGAAGTTTATGTGACAGGATGAAAAAAGGTAAAGCGGATCATTAAAGACTCAACTGGGGGATCGGTATGTTCAAGTAATCAAAGGCAAGGACTAACACAAAAGGCAAATGCATGTCTGTAATTGGAGTAAAATTATGGAACAACCTCGATAAAAAAAAAACAAAAAAAACATGCACATCAGTCACCACATTTAAAAGGATGTTTAAAACTAAGGTCAATAAATATAAAACATTAGGATAAAGTAAGCCAGTTATCAGTATGAATCCGAGATTTTGCTTAGATTGTATTATTTGTTTTATTATATTATTGTTTAAAACTGCACCACCTTGTTGTCTTGTTTTGTTTCTGCAACTTTCCTTCTTGTAAATAGGGTTGGCATAAATAAGCTGTTGCTTCTTCCTACGCCTTTTTGCCCATGTTTAATATAGAAATCCAAACTGTATGTATGTATATATCATGTTCTGTTAAATGGACAAATAAATTACTACTACTACTATTATTTTTTGGGCTAGTCGACACCTACCTTATACGCACAAAAAAGACTTTTTATGGGGCACCTATACGTTGAAATGTGATGCTCTCAGAATGTGTAGAAGTCAGTAATGCTGGAAAGTAAAACCACTACCGTGAGGCATTTTTGTGACAGTTTAATTTCCAAACCTAAAGCAAGTTTTATGTTTTGTTTTGTTTGTTTTTTTTTAACTTTATTTATAGAACATTTTGAACATTTGAGACATAGTGATACACAGCATAAGGTACAAAAATAAAGCTATAGAACAGGCATTGACTGCCACACCTGAATGTCACCCCCCCCACACACACACACACACACACACACACACACACACACCACCACCACCACAACTACCCTAGGCCAGCCACTCAAATCCCAAACAAAAGACAAAGAAATAGTTAAGGAAAACAATTCAACCAAAAGAAAAATAAATAAGTAAGTAAATAAATAAATAAATAAATAAGGGGGAAGTGTATACAAAAGCACACACACACACACACACATATATATCTACCTATCTATATATGTACGTGTATGTGTGTGTATATATATATATATATATATATATATATATATATATATATATATATATATATATACATATATATATTAGTGATTTAGGTATTTATTACGAACATGCAATGAAATTTTACTATATGCACTTGCAAAACATACATAATAATACAAATATCAAGAATCATAACAATCTTCGTCAGAAGAAAAGCACAATAATTCCATTTACATGCCCGAAAAGGGGTGGGAAGAAGTATAACTTATTTAATCCCACCCCCTCTCCCTACAATATTATTAATAATATATGTCCCTCTTCCTTTAACATTACTCTTCTATATTTATATATCTATTCACACACACACACAAACACACATACACACACACTCATTCATCCATATACACATATATACTTTTATACATATACACACATACAAATACACATATAATCTTTTACCAATGCCTTTCTTAGCTGTGCTAGCGAATAAATAAACAAATAATAGCTAACTCAAGGAAGGAAATATATACATAAACAACAGTGAACATATATATATATATATATATATATATATTACAAATGAATAAATAATTTTAAATAAAATACTTCCAGTGTAAAATCCCAGACTTCATCGGAACTGTCCACGTCACTGAAGTGCAGGCCTTTTGTTTTCAAGGGGGACACAACTTTCCTGACTGCGAAGGGACTTGAACCCTTAATCTTCTGATCTGAAGTTAGACGTCTTATCTGCTAACACAAATATAGCAACACAATATAGAATATAATACAATATTAAATAAAATAAACATAAGTATACATCAATCCTCCAACTCTGAAGAAAGGTCCAAGTTTTATGGTTTTTATGAAAAACTAAACAGTACCTTTACAACTAAAATGTATCATCAGAAATTACAGATTTGGGGGATTTATAGAATGACTATCCACTTTTATTACTTATAAATAATTTATTTTATACAATACGTAGGTGGCTTGCTAATTCAGATACACTATATCATGACAAACAGAAACTAAAATAATGACAGTATGTTTTAAGACAAAGTCACTTTCTTTTTCTTCGTTTTTCAGTGGGTGTATTGTGGATAAATCTGAATTAACCCTAGTATTGTTTTTACTTTATGCACTTCACTGTCAGTTTCTAAAACATGTGAACAGAAAAATACACAGAATCAACAGGAGCATCAATCCAAGTAAAACCTCGGGCACTTTTTGACATCAAATCACTGCTGGGTCTAGTGTATTTATAAGAACTCATGCTCCCATTTCATCACTTTCATGATGCAACACAATGTATTCAAAATCTCTCACGCAGAATTTCCATATACACCTTCCAGTGCCTTTTCTGTATGAAAATGAGATTTCCATGCAGCGTGCAAAAGTTCAGTCTCCATCATGTGATAGTGTTTTGACAGCCAGTCCCTGTACACTCTCCAAAAGCTGAAAACGCCTTTTTGAGCTCTTCCACATCCATGACCCAAGTGGAAGTGTGAATTTGTCAGTTTCAAGACACAAATCCCTTGAGGAGAAGTAATCCACTTGAAGAAACTCTGTGAAATAAGTTACTTTATGTTACATTATAATGTGGCACAATGATGACTGAAAGACGGAATGAAAATTAAAGACAATTGTTGAATAATCACAGGAAATCTGCTTTGTATACCTGAGTGTGAACAAAAATAACTCAAATTTGGTATAAATAGTAGTTTTATTAAAGGTAAACCATGGATAAACTACAATAATGTACAAAAGTCATATTCCACCTTTAACTTTGTTGTTTTTGTAAGATTGAAATGGACTTACATATTTATTTCTTAATCTTTTTACTTCACTTATAATAGGAAAATACAGGAAATATGTGCACAGCCTTAAAAGACACAAAAAACTGAACTAAATGTGTTGTAAAGGTTGAAGTCATTATTTAGTTTGACCTCTGACCCCATGACAAGAAGCAGCGAAAACCATTAGAAACATCTGACATGTGTTGAATGAAACCTGGTATAAAACATCAGTAAATGAATGCCATAAATCTGATATTTTCTGAACTAAAGGGTTAAAGACATGTTAATGCAAAGGGATTTTGTTAATTATTTTGTTGTTTCAGTTGATTATTTTGGTCATTTTTTACTCATTTTGCTTGGTATTTAATTGATTTTTGTTCAATTTCTTGATTTTTTATTTTATTATTATTATTTTTTTATTTTTTTTTTTGTTCATGTTTGCTTCTTGTTGATTGATAACTCAGGAAATTAATGCCATAAATTTCAAATTGCAAAGGGAGGTCACACTAAATATAACCACTTTGGTTTATAGAAGCTGTTTTTAACCTGAAACTGTAGTTTTTCCTGCTGTTCATACTTCACACATATCAGATTGGATCTAAATACAGACACAAATGCATATGTGTGGACGTTAGAACTGTAATAAACCAACAAACAGAATGATAGAACAAGAATTTTGTTGATTATTTTGTTCTTTTAGTTGATTATTTTGGTAATTTTTTCTCATTTTGCTTGGTATTTAATTGATTTTTGTTCAATTTCTTGTTTACTTTTGTTCATGTTTGCTTCTTGTTGATTGATAACTCAGGAAATTAATGCCATAAATTTCAAATTGCAAAGGGAGGTCACACTAAATATGACCACTTTGGTTTATAGAAGCTGTTTTTACCCTGAAACTGTAGTTTCTTCTGCTGTTCATACTTTGCATATATCAGATTGGATCTAAATATAGAGACAAACGCACATGTGTGGACATTAGAACTGTAATAAACCAATAAACAGAATGATGGAACAAGGATTTTGTTGATTGTTTGGTTCTGTTAGTTGATTATTGTGCCCATTTTTACTCATTTTGCTTGGTATTTAATTGATTTTTGTTCACTTTCTTGATTTTTTATTTTATTATTATTATTTTATTTATTTATTTATTTTTGTCATGTTTGCTTCTTGTTGATTGATAACTCAGGAAATTAATGCCATAAATTTCAAATTGCAAAGGGAGGTCACACTAAGTATAACCACTTTGGTTTATAGAAGCTGTTTTTACCCTGAAACTGTAGTTTCTTCTTCCTGTTCATACTTCACAATATATCAGATTGGATCTAAATACAGAGACAAATGCACATGTGTGGACATTAGAACTGTAATAAACCAATAAACAGAATGATGGAACAAGGATTTTGTTGATTATTTTGTTTTTTAGTTGATTATTTTGGTAATGTTTTTCTCATTTTGCTTGGTATTTAATTGATTTTTGTTCAATTTCTTGTTTACTTTTGTTCATGTTTGCTTCTTGTCGATTGATAATTCAGGAAATTAATGCCATAAATTTCAAATTGCAAAGGGAGGTCACACTAAATATAACCACTTTGGTTTATAGAAGCTGTTTTTAACCTGAAACTGTAGTTTTTCCTGCTGTTCATACTTCACATATATCAGATTGGATCTAAATGCAGACACAAACGCATATGTGTGGACATTAGAACTGTAATAAACCAACAAACAGAATGATAGACCAGGAATTTTACCTCAATGTTTTTAGATTAAGTAGAAAAAGTTTGGACCATTTCATCCATAAACAAAAACAAGTTTGATTCGGAGCAGATTCCAGTCGAGTAGAGGATCTGACATCTTCGAGTCCAGCTTTCACTTCTAATGATACATGGCAGGAAAAAAACTAATTGATAATACTACATTAAGTCAAAATTTTACGAAACTCCAACAATTTGCATTGTCCTCTAATCACCTCTAAAAATAGTCTCCACAATGACTCTTAAGGGTCTATATAAAGCTAAATGGATCATTTCAGTAATCGTGCACACAATATAATAATAATATTTTACTGATTACACTCATCCACTCAATGTCAAGACTCTTTAGCGCTTTAAGCTCTGGTTACAGCAGGAGCAGTGGGGCACAGAACAAATCAGCAAAAGCACTTAAATACCGTGCCTACGCTAAATGACTTGTGTGGATATTGCCAAACAGTCCACATAATTGGGCCCAAGGGATTAAAAGGACTAAGTCTGTTTAACACTCTGCAAAAGAATGGAGCCGTTGGCCACAATTTAGTATTTTAGGGCCTTGAACTTGGCTTTATCTGATTTGGGAGCAGTGAACATAAGATGGAACTGCACTGGACACTGGTGTGGGAGCAGCAGGTCAACACAATCCAACACAATCTGCACTGCCTTTAACTTTTTAACACTAAAGCTGCTTCAGTCAATGTTCACCAATGGGGGGGTGATGACCCTAAAACAAACTCCAGCTGATTAAAACTTGCTTAAAGTGATTTTCTTGGGCCACGAAAACTCAAAACTGACCCACTTTATATGTACTTTAATCCAACAGTTTCATTGCAGAGGGGTCCAATGGATACAGGTTAGAAGTTGTGAAAATGTCCTGTAAAATCCGTTGTATACGAGAGGCATAGAAGACTGGAATCAGACATTGAAAGCAAAGGGCCCACAATGTTTAGCTTTTATGGGGCCCACAATTAGTAGCGGCACCCTGAGAGCAGGGGTGTCAAACTCATGTTAGTTCAGGGGCCACACACAGCCCAATATGACCTGAAGTGGGCCGCATCTTTAATATAATCACATAATAATATATAAATAATATCAGTTCCAAAATTTGTATGTCCAACTTCTGGTGAAAGTGTAAAAAAGTTAAATTATATAATCAAAATGTTTACATCTACAAATGATCCTTTAAGAAATGTGAAAAACGTGAACAACCATGAAGAAAATGAAATTTATTAAGAAAAAAGTGCAATTTTAACAATTTACACCATTATTTGGCCTCATCTTCTTATTTACACAGTTCATTCCAACTTACAGATCACACTGGAGCTACAAATACACAAAACATTTAATAACAGGCAGAATATTGGTACAATTACACTTAATTCTCTTAAGACATTTCAGATTGTTCATATTTGTTCAGGTTGTTCCCATTTTTTGCAAAAGACTAGTGTGTAAATGTCAACATTTTTGTGTAATTTTCCTTTTTTTTTTTACACTAAAAAAAGAGAAAAATGTGTTGTTTTCATTATTTATAGTTTATTATGATAGTATTTTACAGGTCTGACCCACTTTACACACCCTCCTCTTTTACTTTTACTTTTATATTTTTGTTCTGGTCTACCCGTGCTCAGCCAGTCTTCTTAAGTATGTGTGAACTTGTGGGTTTGCATATATATATGTGTGTGTGTGTGTGTGTGTGTGTGTGTGTGTGTGTGTGTGTGTAGGTGTGTGTGCGGGTGAGTGGGTGGGTGTGTGTGGGGGGCGGTACTGATTTTTAAACTGATATGTAAAGCACTTTGTGCTACAGTTTTTAATGTATGAAAAGTGCTATATAAATAAAGATTATTATTATTATTATTTAGATCAAATTGACCTAAAATTACTTTAACATCCTTGATTGTTAATATCTTCATTGTAACCTCCACCAAGGAGGTTATGTTTTTGCCGGCGTTGGTTTGTCTGTCTGTCTGTCTGTGTGACTGGACTATTCCCTCTGCGTTGTGTTATTGGAAGGGCATAAACTCGGGACACAGTGATCTCATGCGGAGGCAGTCTCCATTTATTTACCCTGGACAACAGGATTATAAAGACAGTTAGCTGGGATGCTAAATTAGGTCTCGTACCCAGATCTACAATGATGAAAACATCACGTCAACACCGCGCGGCACAGACAACAAAACCAACAAGTTCAACATCAAAGTAAACACAACTTAACAAACATGGATAGCACAAATAATAAGAAACATCAGCAAATAAATGTACAAATACACGGGATATGACGATATGAACACTGACCTCCTGCCAGAGACAACATGAAAAAGGGGAGAGCTACGGGCACACAGGGAATTTATACACGAACACTACGGGGGGACACATGAAGAAGAAGTGGGTGTGGCTGGAGGACTAACACCCCAAACAAACTGTACAATAAAGGAAGACACCAGGTATGCATAAACTATGGATGAAAATGGCAATTTAACCCAATTTTGTGTAATTATATAAACATATATATTGAACGGGTTACATCTGTCCATGTGCAAGATAACTCAAAACGTTATGGACAGATTTGGATGAAAATTTCAGGAAATGTTGATACTGGCACAAGGAACAAATTATTAAATTTTGGTGGTGGTCGGGGGTGGGGGTGGGGGGGCACTGATCTGCCTTGGCGGAGGTCTGCGCTCTACGAGTACTTTTCTAGAAAGGAGAGCGCAGACCTCCGCCAAGGCAGATCAGTGCCCCCCCACCCCACCCCCGACCACCACCAAAATTTAATAATTTGTTCCTTGTGCCAGTATCAACATTTCCTGAAATTTTCATCCAAATCTGTCCTTAACGTTTTGAGTTATCTTGCACACAGACAGACCAACGCTGACAAAAATATAACCTCCTTGGCGGAGGTAATAAAAGTCTTACATGTCTCTCTCACTGACTGCACTCTGCTGCTCTCAGCTCTGGCCACATCCACCGCTCTCCCTCAGCTAAAGAAAACCTCCACCATAATGTGTTATATAACAATCAAAGCTCCCAATTTCAGCTTTCAGATGCTGTTTGGATCAGTACAGTTACAGTCATTTGAACGATGATGTGTGTAAAACTGTGGGGACACACTGGTCTACAAAGGGTTAAAGGCCTTTACACGCTGAGTAGACTGATGTAAAAATGACACCAGGGTGTGAAATACCCACACATGCTTCAAAACGACTCATTCTGATGACTATGTGGGTTTGTGACATTTGATCAGTAAGAGTTCTGATACGTTTGTGAATGAGCTCAAAGATGCTAAAATGGTGAAAGAAGTGCAGATTCAGGCCGTAACTGTCACACATCACATACGCTGTGCTTAGAACGGCCTATTACTGATTCTGTGGGGTATATAGGAGGCAGTGGCGGCTGCTCGTCTTTCAGACAGGGGAAGCTCATTGTCGGCTTACATCAAAACAAAACAAAACAAAAAAGTCAAGTTATTTAAACATACATTCATCCCTCCGTTCCTTTTTAAGAAAATGCTCAGTGACCTTATCGTACCAAGTAGGCCTCTTTTCCAGGGACTGGACCAGTGTCCTCTCTGCTCAGACGGCCTTGGCCCATTGTGTTGTGGGTGTTAGACTTCAGCCTTTTTAAACTAGAGATGCTCCTTTCACGCCGACCTAGCTGACATTATGATTGATTTAACTATCTACAAAACGATGTTAAACTCGAACAAGAAATGATTAAATTATGGAACTGAAACAAGAAAACAGTGAAATTATGTTAAATTGAAACAAGGAAGTCCAATGAGTGTGTTTTATTTACAGTGCAAGAAATGAACGAGTAATTTCGTAGTGGTTTCTCTCTTGATTTCACAGCAGAATGTGTGGCGGTATTAAACTGAACTGTGTCAGTGAAGGAGCAGATCTGAAAACAGCTGTCAATCAAACGGGATTCAGCCTTTCAACTGATCCTCCAATCAGCACGTGGGATTCTGGCGTCCAGCCCGGCCGAGCTCCGCCCACAGCTCCATTCACCCCCAGAGATGCCCGGCATCCAGGGGCGGGACAACATTGTGGCATTTATCCAATTACTGTCCAGTTTTGAGGCAATGAAAAAAACTGTTCCACTCAGTCTCATTGAAGCTCAGAGACGCCCGCAGTCTACGGACAAATGCACTGAGCAGAGATGGATGAGAAAACAGCGCAACAGGAATGTATGAGAGGTGAACAACATTTGTTGATTTGTGATAAAGCTGATTTGAACGAACTCATCTTTAAGATGAACATGTTCTAACACATTTGTAGTCAATAAAATGTCAACACAACCGAACATATTTAACCATTTAATTTTCGTAATTTTAGGGGAAGCCAGGCTTCCCTTGCAGTCTATGAGAAATCACCACTGATGGCAGGTGTAAGTCACTTCCTCCACCCTACTATGCATTCCAGACGTCTTTTCTTCCTCTGGTTGAGGGTGGGTTGTAGTTTGTGTATTTAGTCCATTACCACCACCTGCTCAGTTGGAGTTCATTTTGTTTTTTTAAATATGGATAAAGTATGACAGCGTATTAGGGCCACATAAGAAAATAAAGATAAAAGTAGATAAAAATAAAGAATATAGTTGTTACATTTCAAGAATAAAGTCATAATATAATGAGAATAAAGTCATACCCACTCATCAAATAATGTAGAACTTGGAACATTTTGTGAAGTTATGCTTTCATTTGGTGTTTACACACAAAGGCCAGATACTGAGCCTATTCCCCATCAACACATTGCTGCTTCACTTGTTGCCTTCGTTGTAAAACCGGAAACTGACGAATTTTCAAAATATTATGACTTTAACCTTTTCATACATAGTGGTCACTACAGTGGACAGCTATTTTTATTTATTTATTTATTTATTTATTTAAATTAAAAAACAAAAAAAGTGGACGGCTACAGTTTTTATCAGTGGATTGTACAACTTAGTCTCATTGAAAATGATTTATATACACAGGGTGGGGAAGATTGTTGTTTTTTCTCAGCAGGAACTACGTCAATTGTTTTGAAACCAAACATATATTTATGTCATAATCATACCTAACACTATTATCCATACCTTTTCAGAAACTTTTGCCCATATGAGTAATCAGGAAAGCAAACGTCAAAGAGTGTGTGATTTGCTGAATGCACTCGTCACACCAAAGGAGATTTCAAAAATAGTTGGAGTGTCCATAAAGACTGTTTATAATGGAAAGAAGAGAATGACTATGAGCAAAACTATTACGAGAAAGTCTGGAAGATACTATTAAAGAAGAATGGGAGAAGTTGTCACCTGAATATTTGAGGAACACTTGCGCAAGTTCCAGGAAGCGTGTGAAGGCAGTTATTGAGAAAGAAGGAGGACACATAGAATAAAAACATTTTCTATTATGTCAATTTTCTTGTGGCAAATAAATTCTCATGACTTTCAATAAACTAATTAGTCATACACTGTCTTTCAATCCCTGCCTCAAAATATTGTAAATTTTGCTGTATATATATTTATAAGTAATTTGATTGTTTTAATACATGTAAATATTCTTTATTAAACATTAAAAAGTAAAAAAAAAAAAAAAAAAAAAAAAAAAAAAAAAAGCTAAATCTCATGTAAAGATAGGGCAAAAAAATGTATTTTAATTATGGAAAATTACCGTATTTTTATGAGATGGTTATTTTCTGTTATTTAACAGCATTTTTTCGGCCCCCCTGCTGCCGGAATATTACCGTTTTTGTATGGTGTTTTTTTTTTTTTTACAATGCAGTATAGTATCATTATTTATTACATGCCCTCTAAGTTTAGTTTCATTTCGAGCACATAAAATCATCAGATAAAGAACCATACAATATGGTCAATTTAAATTTTTCAGTGCTCGAAAAGGAGTGGGAAGAAGTATAACTTTATAGACTCCCACCCCCTTTTTACAAACTAATAATAAAATTAATTCCGCTTCCTTTGCTTTGTTAACACACTCTTCAAGACATCAGGACACTACAATAGACAAAGATAACATGAATTTGATTTAACTAGTCATGACACTTTACACCAATGCCTTTTGCACTGCTATTGATCTACACACTGCATTTTACACCAATTATTTTCATGTATTGATAGGTTTAGTGGATCAGAAGTTATTAAACAGTTTAGATCAGTGGATGCCTCTGGTCGCTGGTAGATGTTTGGGTCTTTAAGGGTTAATGTTCACATGCAGTAAACAGCATATACCCTCAGTACAGTATATGTGTATGTGCTTCACGACTCAGCTCTTTCTAGTGTTTTACTGTCTTGTTAGTGGAACCTATTATCCACAACTACAGTCTGTTTTATCAAATAAACTGAAACTCTGAAATTCCTTTCCTGGCAGATGAGCTGTCAACCACACCTGTCAATCAAAACGCAACACAGCAGAAGTCAAAGCTTCCACTCGACTTCAGATCTGATTAATGGAGGAAAAATATTAAAGATGGATCAGTTACAGTTATTAGAGGTTCCAAATTTAACAGATGAGACTGGGATGAGTCTTAGCGGAAAAAAAAAAAAAAAAAAAAAAAAAAATTGAGAGTTTCCATGCAAGTCTATGTGAGCCAGGGCTTATTACAGCAGCCTCTAGTGGCCATCAGTGGTATTACAACTTTAACCTCGGAGACCCAGGAAATGTCAGCAAAGTACAAGATTTTTTTGTTTGTTTTTTTATTAAATAAGTGCCTATGTTGGAAACATCATGATGCAACAGTTTTTTCTGATGCAGTTTTTAAAAATTTTATGGAATGTCCTTTGTGGTAGACAGTTTTCTTTTCTTCTTTTTTTTTTTTTGTATAAAGTTGTGAAAATCTGGACAGAAAACCCATGGCTGGGTCTTAGGAGGTTAAGATACTGTTACACTGGTTTCATTTCAGAGCTGAGGTTCTTTGTCCTTGGTCACAGAGGTGGCAAAAGTACTCGTATTCTGTACTTAAGTAGAAGTACAGCTACTCGTGTGAAAAAATACTCTCGTAAAAGTAGAAGTACTGATTCAACTCCTTTACTTAAGTAAAAGTAAAAAAGTATAACTTCTCAATTGTGATAAAGTACAAGAGTAAAACTGCAAAAAAGTTTCTGTTTTCTAATTGCACAGTGAATGGTACTGACCAGAGTCCTGCACCAGGTCTGATACCCAACAGGTAACCCACAAAAACATGTGGGAATGGGGAAAAAAAAAAAAAAAAAAAAAATTATTTAAAATTTTTCACGGGTGCTGGCACGGGTAAAATTAAATGAATTACGAGTAGGTAGTGTGCAAGGAAGTGAAAAAATAAAAGAAGATTCATGGATGAAAATAATTTGCAGGACATTAAATGATGATGATTATTTAATTTGACCGTGGTTGATCCACCGCCGGTTTGTTTTATTTTGAAGTGAGCTTCACCTCTGTTTATATATGGTTAAAGACGTCACTGAGCAGCACATATTAGAGATTTACTGATGGCGTGTGTTTTAGCCAAAAATACAGCCCTTAAAAGTGAGTTACTGTGTAGACCATGTGTTTAATCACAGGTTGGGTCGCAGTACTCAGCTTTGCAGGTTGTTATGAAAGGCTAACATTATCCTATGTTCGCCTCTTGTTGAGTCCATTTACATTCATGCAGCTGCTTGTGTGACCAGTAATACCATGACAATTTTATAACAGTGAGCAAATACTACTGACGGATTTCTGGGTAAACTAAATAGAGTAGTCTGACATGTCACTGTTTCTAAAACAGGGCATTTTTCTGGACTGCTTATAAAAAAAAATTTTACAAAAAAAAGGCAAAATTTGAGAGTATGCCCACTTCACCAGGGACCACTACACCACTGAACAAGCCTATTCTGAGAATGCAGGGAGTAGGAAGTACGGATATTTATGCAAAAATGTAGGGAGCAAACAGACTGATCTCATCAAATCGTGTTGTATGTGACACCAGTTTATTGCATTTGGTGTGCTATACGTACGCATTTTCATCCTTTCGCGTGTTATTTCTATTTGTGTGTCAATCCCTAAACCTGACCCTAACCTTTAACCCTAACTTCTAATCGTGCTAACCCTAAACCTAACCCTAACCTTTAACCCTCACCCTAACTATTTGCGTCAGCCGCGAATCGCACTAACCCTAAACCTAACCGCTATTTGCGTCAGCCGCTAATCGCACTAACCCTAAACCTAACCCTAACCGCTAATCGCGTCAGCCACTAATCGCACTAACCCTAAACCTAACCCTTAACCCTAACCGCTAATCGCGCTAACCCTAAACCTAACCCTAACCGCTAATCGCGTCAGCCGCTAATCGCACTAACCCTAAACCTAACCTTTAACTCTAACCCTAACCGCTAATCATGCTAACCCTAAACCTAACCCTTACCGCTAATCGCGTCAGCCACTAATCGCACTAACCCTAAACCTAACCCTAAACCTAACCTTTAACCCTAACCGCTAATCGCGCTAACCCTAAACCTAACCGCTAATCGCGTCAGCTGCTAATCGCGCTAACCCTAAACCTAACCCTAACCCTGACCGCTAATTGCGCTAACCCTAAACCTAACTCTAAACCTAACCGCTAATCGCGTCAGCCGCTAATCCCACTAATGGTGTGTTATTTTACGTAGCATAAATATACTCGTTGAAAGCTTATTATGCGTACAGATAACACGCAAATTAAAAGTGGCATGTTATCTGTACGCAATTCCTTATATCACATTGAAGTAAAAGTAAAAAGTTGCCAGAAAAATAAATATTCAAGTCCAGACACCTAAAAAATCTACTTAAGTACAGTAACTAAGTACTTATACTTAGTTACTTCCCACCTCTGCTTGGTCAACAGTGTTGCTGGAATAACAATGAACAGATCTTAAATGGGTTGTGTTTAGAAATGGTTGATAATACAGTTTTAATTATAGGAACAGTGTTTATGTGCAGCTAAAAATAACTGGATAGTCTTCTTGCACATGCTCATAAACAGCCTGCTCAGCCGTGGCTCAGGTTATAGGATTACTGCGATGATATTTGAGGATCTGGAGGGAGTGGGTAATTGTCTGGGAGTGACACAGTAGCCGTGGGCGACCCTGCCAGCGCTGACTGCTCCATCCACCGGGGACTCCATCAACAAATATCACTGACTGACATCCTGAGCCATGACTAACATCTCACTGAGAGGGGTCAAGGTCGGCCATGTTCTGCCATGGTATGTACTTTAAATGGAAGGCGTCCGGCGGTCTGACATGAGCACCCAGGGGCCTCATGTGGCTCCTAAAATCTGCCTTTTTTTTTTTTTTTCTCTTTTTTTTTGTACCTTCTCATCGCTGCTTGATGATTCAACATTGAGGTTTTTACATTTGCTACTGTACAAATGTGGAAATGTACTTTGAAAACCCCTTTTTGCTAAATTAGGTTTAGTCTGATGTCTCTGGCATAAACAGACACAGTGAATAACAGTCAGACCAGGTCCTTATACCTTAAGGACACATGGAAATAAGAAATGCATTTTCCAATTTCCAACCCTCCATCTGCTGCCAGGGCCACTTCACAAAACAAGTCCTTTCCATGTGTTTGGATTTGACTGTTAGGTATCATCAGTTACACACAGGTTATACTGTCCTGTGAAGAAGTTAAGATTGGTGTGTTAACCCATAAACACCCAGTGGTATTTATGGGACACTTCCAAAACAGTTTTTTCTCTATATTTAACTTTTCCTAAGTGATTTATCACCATTTTTTATGATACTGTCCTCTGCATTTTGTAGTGTTTTTCAGTGAGAATCATGTATTTTCCTTTATTTAATTCAGTGATCATGTATAGGTTCATTAAAGCTCAGATTAACCCTCCGGTATCCAGGTGCGCCTTTTAGGCACACTTTGCACTTCGTTTTAAAAAACTTCATATTATTTTTCTTAATTTAAATAAGGTTAGAATTCAGACGTTGTTCATTTTTGCATGATCTTTGAAATTCTGGCCACCAACTAAAATTTGCACAGTGTAAACAAAAGAAAATTACAAGACTAGCATCTGTCTCCCAAGTGTGCCTAAAACACACTATTTCTTCCATTTGATATGTATGATTCGGGCTGACCTTGATTTACAAAAATAAAATCAAATTAGAGGAGGAGAGCAGAGCAGGTGGTGCAGTGGTTAGCACTCGTGCCTCACAGCAAGAAGGTCCTGGGTTCAATTCCAACACCAGTTGATGGGGGTGGGACCTTTCTGTGTGGAGTTTGCATGTTCTCTCCGGGTACTCTGGCTTCCTCCCACCATCCAAAGACATGAACTGATAGGTTAATTGGTTAATCTAAATTGCCCATAGGTGTGAATGTGAGAGTGATTGTCTCTATACGTCAGCCCTGAGACGAACTGGAGACTTGTCCAGGGTGTACCCCGCCTTCGCCCCAATGTAGCTGGGATAGGCTCCAAGTGACCCCCGTGACCCTAGTGAGGATAAAGCGGGTTCAGAAAATGAATGAAAATCAAATTAGAGCAGAAAAATAAATCAATATATAATATTTAATAGTTTGATTTATAGGTGTGCATTTTACACACACTTGGTGACATGCTGGTATTTTTGAACATTTAACCTAGTGCCAAAAATAATAATGCAAATTAACCAATGTTGGAGTTAATCATTGACATATGCCAGGCTGCAAAAATCAAATAATGTGATCCACTTTTTATGTAGTATATTGAAAAAAAATATTTTTTTGTGTTTTTTTGCATCTAAAAAATGGTTTGTTTACATTACAAACATGCATTTAAAGGGTTAAAAATTTGACAATTATTGAGTATTTGGTATTTTTATTTACGGCTCAAGTTGATGAAATAGAAAAAAAGTGTAAAAGAATTAAAAACAAACTGTATGAAAAATTTTTGACATTATTCCTCAAGTGTGCCAAAAAGGCACACTTGGTGCTTAGTAAGGGCCTTGCTGGACGGGATACCGGAGGGTTAAAGTTGAGGGTTATTATATCAGAAACAGAGAAAACTGAAGAAAAAGTGACTTTTTCAGTCAGATTTCTCATTAACTGCATAAACCCAGTGTCTCCATCCACTGTCATTGATCCAACTCCATGGGTTTTACTGGTGAATCAATGTTGTAGAAGATGACGGTGTTTCTACGGTAACTACGGAGCCTCTGAACGTCCAAATGGGTCATATCTGATGAGCATGAAAAGACGACAAACTGCATTTTACACCAATTATTTACATGTGTTGATAGGATTAGTGGATCAATAGTTATTTAACAGTTTACATCAGTAGTTGTTTGGGTCTTTATGGGTTAACTATGGTGTTTTCTATGCATGTTCTTATTTTACTGTTTTATTTATGGTTTTAGAACTGACTTTTAATGTATTTAATGTATATTTTTAGCTTGGATGTACAACTGTGATTTCTATTTTGTGTAACTTCTGCTGCTGCTGTTGTCTTGGCCAGGATACTCTGGAAAAAGAGATTTTTCATCTCAATGAGCTTTTTTCCTGGTTAAACAAAGGTTGTAATAATAATAATAGATTCAACATCCTTTATTGTCATTCAACAGGTAATATGATTAACATGAAACAAAAACACGTGCATTTAAAATAGAAAACAACAGAGCAAAGTGCAGATAATTATAGTAATCAAACCAACATGGAAGAGGAGGAGAAATGATTGAAACGTAAACAGATTATTGCACTTTATATTGTAGTAATTAGACTTTATATTGTAGATTGCATTGCTGAATGATGTAGTTTTATATTTGTACATAATGTTGCATCACTAAGTTGAACCAGACTAAGTCTAAGGCCAACATCAGGTTTGTTATTTAAGTAAAGTTATAATGATCACAGGTATGGGTTTTTCAGTCTCTGTATTAAGATGCAACCAGGATGTTCAGGAAGTATGTACAATATTAGATAATACACGATTTAGGAAAAAAACAAAAACAACAACAACAGATTCTAAAAACCAAAGTGTGAAGTTTTTAGTGTTGCACTTAACATGTCTTTAACGCTTTTGTTCAGACAATATGAAATTTATGGCATTATCTGTCTTTGACACCAGTACCAACAACAAAAGAACAACACAATAAAAGTACAACACAATAAAAAGGTTAAAAGTATAACAAAATAAAAAATAAACTAATTCAAAGTCCATATACAACGTCCTATCAGTGATCAATAGGAACTATACTGATATCTCTAAACCATCAAAATATGGACCATTAGAAGTAAATGCAAAAGTTTTTATATTTCAATTTTGTCAAATATTGAAAAATGAAAATTTCGAGAGTGATTTTATGAAATTGCATTATATGTCACATCGGCCCTTATGGTATTTGGCATGCTACATATATGCATTTTCGACCTTTCACGTATTATTCAATGCCATTTGATCGCGTGTCAATTTACGCCAGTATCTCCGGTTCACATAACCCTAACCCCCAGTGCGTGATATTTGATGTGGCACAGACATACATGTGGAAAGCTTATAATGCGAACAGATAACACAGCAATTAAAGGTGGCGTGTAAATTTAGGTGAGTCATGATGTAACACTGAAATTTCTCAAAACTGTGAACAAACGTTGTAGATATTGGTCCAAAAAAACTACATATAAAATTTGAAATAAATCCGACCTGTAGTTTTGGAGAAGATTACTGAAATGTAGATATGGGTGACCTTGAGTTTGACCTTCCAAAGTCACTCAAGGTCAAAGGTCATGGACCCAAATCAAAGGCCATTTCTCAGTACCGAGAACGCAGAGTACGGTCTTGGTAAGAACGATCTCAGAGAATGGACTTCCTAAGAAGGCCAGTCTGTCTGTAATTGAACGGCTGCGTACTTGTGAACTTTCCTCCCCGTCTCTGCTGGATTTCTGCCATCTGCTCCCTGATGTATTTCCCTCAAATCACCACAATATCACTCGATTTGATTTCAATACATTTGTACTAGTATTTACATGTCATTAATATATTTTGTATATTTTTCAAAACTGTAATACATTTCTCTTGGGCTGGCACGAACTGCATCTTGGGAATTATCTCCAAGCCAAGTCTACCAACCAACCAGTGCATCCTTGGTTTAAGCTAGCTGACAACAACATCCGGGTATTCCATGCATTTATGGTTTATGCGAACTTGCTATTGGAACAGTACCTGGGCTGCGACTGATGACATTTCACCAGAACGCAAGAACAGACAAGAACGCGTATTGAGAAACAGCCAAAGTCCATATATGACTTCCTATCAGTGCTCAATAGTAACTATATTGATATTTCTAACCATTTACATGTAATAAATGATCAAAATACGGACCATTAGAAGTAAAGGCACATTTTTTCTATGTAGATAAATTCATAAAAAATTCAAAAATCTGAATTTCTGAAAACTATGAACAAACTTTGTAGACAGTATCCCAAGTAGGGATGGGAATGGAGAACCGGTTCTTTTTGAGAACCGAATCCCAGTAGCTTGATTCCTTGGAATCGTTTGCCTGCCTCCTTATCAATTCCACCTTCGTTGCGCAAGTGCAATGACATCATGCATACACTGCATTGTTTTGGTCAGGACATAGCCAACATGGCATTGCGGCAGAAATGGTCTAAAAAGACGACACCAGGTCCACTTGTAATGCTTGCAAAGCTTCCATTTCTTCAAAAGGGTGGAATCCCTCCAATATTCCCAAACATTTGTCCACAGTATGTGATTCATTTACAGGAATGTCACGTATTTGATTCGCTTCTTAGCGGGGCTTGTGAATGTAGTGGCAGAGTGAACACCAGGCCATCATCCAGGCCCAGTTCCGGTTCCGGTGTGGGCAACAAACGTCGTACCCCCTCAAACACAAGTTTCCAAAGGTAGGGGAAAGGAAATGAGGTGCACAAGAATGGGAGACGAGCCGAGTTGAACCAGTTCCACGAAGTAGAAATGCGGCAATAGAAGAATTAGTAAGGCATCTTTAGTTTCACTTTCACCGTACGCCTCCCCCTGCCCTTGCCCCAAACTGGTCCCAGTGTCATCTGCTATTATTATTTATGCATATTGTTTATGTTATATTTTCTGTGCAGAGATGGAAATATAAAAGACAGTTAATGCAAACACACCCATTTGTACTCTTTTATTCCATCACCCAATGAGAATCAATAAGAGAATCGATAAGGAATCAGATCGATAAGCAAAACTGATAATGGAATCAGTATCGTTAAATTCTTATCGATTCCCATCCCTAATCCCAAGGACGCTAAATATAAAATCTCAAATGAATCCAACCAGTAGTTTTTATCTGAGAAGATGTTTGAAGAAATTGCTAACGAAGATGCCGCTGCCGAAGCCCATCAGCCGGTGAAAAAAACAAAACACAAGACTGATTTGCTTTCATTCACTGTTTGTGATTTGAAGGTGAGATATGTGGAATATTCTCTTATTGGGAATAACTGTTCCAGTATGCGCTGCCTGCTCACCACTCGAGTTCTGAGAATGTTCTGCACTTATTTCACATCCTTCCTCATGAAAGAGGAGTTATTTATCAACTACTCAACATGTTGAAAGAGGCACAGAGTGAAAGGCCTTGGTCGTCTGTATACTGTCCTTCTATTGGAGAGTCATGGAGACGACACGTTCAGGTGCAGAAAACCACACAAACGCTGCTGAAATATGAAATCTGCTGTGTATATAAACACATGTACGAGGAGGCTTCAAAAAGGAAAGAACAGAGCTTTGACGTGGTTTAAGTCACATGACCCTCAGTTCTACACAGACTGAACCCATAAAGACCCACTGATACTTTTGTGGCACTTCCAAAATATTACCTTCTCTATATTTAACTTTTCTTAAAGGAGTGGTATTTTGCTTTTTTTAAATGGAATTATGCACTTCAAAACATTTCCCTGTGGTCGTGTGTGTTCATATTTCTTGGTGTTTGCATATGGATTAGTGATTCATATCTGTGAACTCTGGGAGGATTCTGTAATTACATCTGTCTGTATCGATGTATGCCTGAGTATATGTCTCTTCACACTGAAAATCTACAGCACAATTATACTTGAAAATGTTGGGTCTGGATTTTACTTCATTTCTTTCAGCATTCTTTTTATTAAATCCATGACAATAATTTTAAATCATTTTCTACTCCTTGATATTTTTAGTGGTTTATATCAGCAGGAGAACCTTGTCCTTTTAATTCACTGAATCATTTTTGGATTTAGTTTTCACATTTTAATCATCTGTATTTTGTTAAAGGAGTAATGTTTGCCTTTTTAAATGGACTTATGTATTTTCAAACATTTCCCTGTGGTCTACATAAACTGTAAATGCTCTGCTTGGGTCTGAATTCTTCATGAATTCAACTCCACAGGTCCATCTTCAACCCTATTTCTGAGTAATGACACCAGGAAGGTGGTTTTGAGCGCTGGCCCTTTAAATGCACATGAGCCACTTCAGGCCCTGCCCCCTCCAGGTTATTGGCTGTGCTGCTCTGTCCCGTTCAGCCAACAATTGAACATTTTAGGTCATCTCCTCGAAGTTTGGACATATTTTCGGCATGGACTACAACCGCTGCTGCTGATAAACAATTACGTTGTACTTGGAGAAATGTTCGTCAGAAATCTTGACCTTATATGTGCAAATGTCGTAACGTAGCTAGTTATAAAACGTAACAAATTAATGGCGTGTATGTAGCTTAACTGGGCTCATAAGCTAATGTTTTGTTTTTGTTCTGTCTTCAGAATAAATCAAACTAATAAATAAAACTTGTCGAAGACTGAGTTTTCATGTACTAGTACCTGATCCAACCAAACCTCCCTAAATAAACTATTTTGCCAGAGAATGTCTGGTTTGTGGTGCTGATGGTGATAGTGAATCCAGTCCAGAATTGGATTTTCCTTAGTTTCCCATCACATGCTGGTGTCCGGTGTAATCCTGTACGCTGCAGGCTAGAACCAGCCCATTCTGGAGCTGGAGTCATCTGTGGTGGAGGTGTAGGGGATACAATGCTGGAGGCGCCTCACCATGAAACCAACGGGTGACCTTTTTTTATCTTGTGTGTACAAGTTGTTATCTTGTTTGCCCAAGAAAATAAAATGCCTTTTGGGCCTTTAGGGGCTCCATACTTATACTTATGGAGCCTCTCATCCCCTGCAGACCACCACAGGAGGTCTGCTGTACCAGCGGACCACCCATCTGGAGAACTCCTCCCTCTGTAGGGAAACACATGACTGAGGATGGAGATGCATGGAAATGTAATAGCTGAGAAAAGGAGAGGAATATTTGCATATACAGGGTGTCCCATAAGTCTCCATACATAGGAAAAATAAATGTTTCTTGACATAAACCATTTTTATTTATATAATATGCTCTATATGAGTGCCATTTTGTCGGGAACACATTTCAATGCGTGTCTGCTGAAGAACTATAAAGAAGAAATATAAAGAAATACATGTTAGAACCATATATGTATGGAATGTATTATGTCTCCTATGTACGGAGACTTATGGGACACCCTGTAGATTCACAGACACAGGTTTAGTCCTGATCACATCTGTAATGACTCATCAAAACAATACAAACCTTCCAAAGCTGCAAAACATGTCAGGACTGGGCACCAAAAGCTCTAAATATACTGTTAAACTCATAACTACCAACATCGTAAACAAGAAGCTGATATACACTATAATTCAATAATAATATAATCTGTTTATATCCCTATTAGGGCTGCATGATTTTGGCAAAAAACAAAATCCCGATTTTTTCCTCTAAAAACTCGATTTTTGATTTCGATTTTTGGGTAAAACTACAAAAGACAACAGAAGTCAGCATGTCATTTTTGTGAGCAGCCCACAATACAAGGCACTGCTCCCTACCTCAAATCTGTGATGGTATCATGAGATGGGCCCACAGAAGTTTTATTTTTAATTTTTTTTTCATTAAATCTTTATTGAATGAAGTAGAGTATACAAACAAACGCTAGTCTGCAAATGTAAACATTTTTGTGTTATTTTACTTTTTTTTTTACACTAAAACAAAGAGGAAACAGTATGTTTTTCATTATCTATAAGCTGTAATGATAGAATTTTACTGGTCTGACCTAAAATGAGTTTAACACCATTGATTGTTAATATCTTCAGTGTAATTTTTGCATTTCTCAAATTATCCCAAGGTCCAGAATGGACCCTTTGCCAGGCCAGTTTTGGCCCGCGGGCCGCATGTTTAACACTTGTGTTGTAGAAGATGACGGTGTTTCCACTGTCCAGCTGTAGACAGTGGATGGACACATTTAATGTATGACATGTATTGTTAGGATTAAGGCCATTCATCCTCTACATTAAATACTCCTACGTATACAGACGGAGCGTTCTGTCTGCCCTCTGCGTTCATTACATCTGTGTTTTTACCTCCACCAGGAGGTATTATGATCACTTTGCTTTGTGTGTTTGTTTGTTTGTTAGCAAGATAACTCATAAAGTTAAGGACGGATTTTCATGAAATTTTCAGGAAATGCTGATACTGGCACACGGAAGAAATTATTAAATTTTGGTGGTGATCGGGGGGGGCGATCTGTCTTGTTGGAGGTCTGTGCTCTCCGAGTGCTTTTCTTGTTCTGTCTGTTCTCTGGCAGTTTGCGGATATTAACCCACACAGAGAATATGTTGCAGTACCATCACAGACCAGAGGAGGCAGTGTTGAGATGTGATGAGAATAATTTTCCAATATGGCAGAAGTAATTACTCTCTGTATTTTGCATTTTTTATGTGTACATCAGGTATTTTCCTCTACTTAATTTGCTGATCATGTAAATGTTTCTTAAATCTCAGATTAAAGCTGAGGGTTATTATATCAGAAACAGAGAAAACTGAAGAAAAAGTTACTTTTTTAGCAAAGATATCAACAACTGAACATAAACCCAGTGTCTATATTCACTGTCATTGATCCAACTCCATGGGTTTTCCAGGTGAATTGATGTTGTAGAAGATGACAGTGTTTCCATGGTAATTATGGAGTCTCTGAACATCCAAATGGGTCATATCTGATGACCATGAAAAGATGACAAACTGTATTTTACACCAATTATTTACATGGATTGATAGAAATTGTCAATCAGCAGGTATTAAACAGTTTAGATCTGTAGATGGTTTGTGTCGCCGGTGGCTCTTTGGGTTTCTATGGGTTAATAAAAAATGCTGAGGCGAGAATTGGGGTACTTGGCTAAAAAAGTACATTTCAGGGAGAACTCCACTGTAAAAAGTTTGAGAACCAGCAGGTTTCAGACATACAGGGTCATTGAAAAAGCCTGATCATTATGGAGGCTGAGCTCCTCTGTTCTTAACCCCATGTCTCCAGTTTGTCTCAGTGTTAGTCATACATCCTCCTTTTACTTGAAATACCCTCCTGCTGTGTAAGCACTGCTGACAACACTGATATATACAAGAGAGGGTATTCTCATACCTGTTCTGTACTCCAGTGGCTGCAAAACTTTTCCATTTATGTGGATGTCACTGACTATTTCGTTGACTCATTCGTTGTTAGATTTCGCTGTTGCGTTCTGCTTCGGTAGCATGTTTCTGGTTCTTAAGCAGACCTGTGGGATGTCGTCATTGAATCCCATGACAACGCGATGTACGTCAGACACTAAAACTGACTGTTACCTCTGCACATTTCACCTGGGGCTTTGAGAGTTAGAGGAACAATTTTGAAAAGATGTAAAATATCACAACAAGACTGGTCAGACATCCTCTGACTTCGCACACTTATTTAAGTGTATTTGTTTTCATTAGACTGATAATATATTGTCGAGTACATACAGGGTGGGGAAGCAAAATTTACAATATTTTGAGGCAGGGATTGAAAGACAGTGTATGACCAATTAGTTTATTGAAAGTCATGAAAATTTATTTGCCACAAGAAAATTGACATCATAGAAAATGTTTTTATTCTATGTGTCCTCCTTCTTTCTCAATAACTGCCTTCACACGCTTCCTGAAACTTGCACAAGTGTTCCTCAAATATTCAGGTGACAACTTCTCCCATTCTTCTTTAATAGTATCTTCCAGACTTTCTCGTAATAGTTTTGCTCATAGTCATTCTCTTCTTTCCATTATAAACAGTCTTTATGGACACTCCAACTATTTTTGAAATCTCCTTCGGTGTGACGAGTGCATTCAGCAAATCACACACTCTTTGACGTTTGCTTTCCTGATTACTCATATGGGCAAAAGTTTCTGAAAAGGTATGGATAATAGTGTTAGGTATGATTATGACATCAATATATGTTTGGTTTAGAAACAATTGACGTAGTGCCTGCTGAGAAAAAACAACTAAATGTTCAATGTAAATTTTGCTTCCCCACCCTGTATTGCACAAAGGGGTGTTCAAACTGTGTTTTGTTATGTATATATGTATGGAATATTATATTTAGAACTATACTGACAGTCAATAGAAACTTTGAGGTAGAAATGTCTGCATATTTCTACTTGTAGGAGGGTTGTAATTATTTATTGTGGATTTATTGATGACTTAGTGCTGGGGTAGTTGAGATAATGATGAGTTGTCATGTTGTCACGGTTCATTGCACATGGGTTGGTCTCTTTGCAAAAGTGGACCAAATACACATTGAGCAGTACTCAGTGGGTATCTGCACAATTTGAGGATTGGTTTTGAAGGCCTATATAAAGGCCCACAAAAGGCCACCATTGTTAGTCCAGTGAACGGCATCATGCCACGTCTATCACGTGAACAACGTCTCCGGGCACTGGGTATGGTGGAGGCCGGTTTGAGCTCCAGTGATATAGCCAGGCCTATGTATGGGCTGTTCCCAACCCACAATGGCAAGGCAAGTTTATTTGTATTGCACATTTCGGCAACAAGGCAATTCAAGGTGCTTCACACGGGACATTGAAATAAAAGAAACAAAAAGAAACACATTTAAAACATTATAAAAGAAACATGTAAAAGGTGATTAAAAACAGCAAGTAAGAAAACAACACATAAAATAAAAAAACATAAAATAAAAATAAAAACATACATATTAAAGTAAGAGTTGCAGTGCAGAGTTTCAAAAGAGAATATAAAGTTTAAAAAGTCAAAAGCCTTTTAGTCAAAGGCAGCAGTGAACAGGTGAGTCTGTAACCTGGACTTAAAAGAACTCAGACTCTCAGCAGACCTGAGATTTTCTGGTAGTTTGTTCCAGATATACGGAGCATAGAAACTGAACGCTGATTCTCCATGTTTAGTTCTGACTTTTGGAACACAGAGCAGACCTGCACCCGACGACCTGAGTGGTCTGGATGGTTCATACTGGACTAGAAGGTCTCTGATGGATTTTGGGCCGAAACCATTCAGTGCTTTATATGCTAGCAAGAGAATTTTGAAGTGTATTCTCTGAGAGACAGGGAGCCAGTGTAGAGACCTCAGAACTGGACTGATGTGGTCCACTCTCTTGGTCTTAGTGAGGACTCGAGCAGCAGCATTCTGGATCAGCTGCAGTCGTCTGATAGACATTTTAGGCAGACCAGAGAAGATACTGTTACAGTAGTCAACTTGACTAAAGATAAATGCATGGACAAGTTTTTCAAGGTCCTGCTGCGACATCAGTCCTTTAATCCTAGAAATGTTCAACCAACAAACCTGGTTGAACGCCACAACACCACAGGCTCTGTTGACGATAGACCGGGTCCAGGGTGAGAGAGAGACAAAGCAAACGGAGGCCATGCCCGGTATTGACTGTTGTGTTTGGCAGGTGCCATTTTCTTTGAAGTTTTTTGTTTTGAAATTATTCTTGAAACTTCAGATTTTTGTTTCTGTACGCCAATATCCTAAACAAATGATCCATATGAGAAAATTCCAGTTTAGGGTTTCGAAATAAAAAGTATGTTGAAAAATATGGTCTCAAAGTTTTCATTGACTGTGAGTGTATATATGCGTATATTAACCCTGTGACGTCTAAACCGTTAAATCATTAACAGAAAATTCCAGGTCCTTGAAACTGGAGCCTCTATTGGTCCTTCTGAACAACCCACCCAAAAAATGTTCAAATATCAATTTCCATGTATGAGTTTCATATTTGATAAATCAGTTCTCAATGCTCAAATATTATTATTTTTGAACAAACAAAAACATAATATAACTCAAACATGTCTCACAAGTTGGTTATTCCTTTTAAAATTTGCAAAAGTTCTGCCTCCTTCCTCATTAATTTAACCTGTTTAACCCTGACCATATTTTCAGGGGAAAAACGCCTAAAAAGACATGCCCAAAGTAAGTGAAGAATTACTTCACAATAATAAGGTTCATACGGATGTTCTTGGTGTCTATGGACATTTAGAGACCTCACAGAATCTATTCCCATTGTCTAAAGTATTGTATCTATTACTATGCCTGAGTAAACTGTAACAAACTAAAAGAGAAATTAGAATTTTTTATCCTCGCCTGTTTTTTTTCGGCTGGATTGACGATGATATGCATAAATTAATTGTTCGTGTCGGAGATTTTTAATAGCGTATATTTCACCCCACAAAGATTAAAAATCATGTTTGAACATTAAAGTTTGCACTGAAATACACTTTTGATGTACTTTTATTAACATGAGGGTCTACACTTTGAGCAAAAGTTGAAAAAAAACATCCACTGTCCTGATTTATTACATTTTTATAGTAGATGAATATTAATATAATTTTTTAGGCCTGCAGGTGGGCCAATAGGGCTAAAAAGGTTAAAAGGCCTCTGGTGAACAAATTCCTCCCCCTGGTGGATTATCTGTGTATTGCATGTATCTAATTGTATACATCAGGTTTTTCAAGAAAAAAAAATATCACACTGATCATGTAGACTTCTAAACTCATACCAAATGTGATACATTTGGCGTTATAGGGTTAACATTATTTATTTACTCATTTCCTTTCACTGTTTTAACCTTGATAAAAGCATATTTCTGTTATTTTATTAGATATTATCATTCTGTTTTTCTTCCTGTTTTATCTCATACAACAACTTCCTTCAGAGTGAATGCATTGTTTTCGTATCTTATTTATTCAGCACTAAAATACACCGTCGACACGAACATATTCTGTACGACATCAACCTACAATCTTGAATACAAATGACTATTTACTGCCCAGTACCTTTACCTGGTATCAAGAGGATGAAAGACACCCTTCCATGGGACAAAAAGTCTAAATAAACAGTGGTTTAGAAAGAACTGGCAGAGACACAGATTGCTTAGCTTCCCCACAGTGTCATTTTTCATTTTTCTTATCTTCTGCACCTTGAAGGCTGCCACAGAGGAGTCTTCTGCAGCGCTTCTCTCCGGGAAGAATTCAGCGGTCTCTGGAGAAAAAAAAAAGTCTTCATTTAGTGCTGAACAGTCCAGTAAGTGTGTGTTTGAGTTGTGTCTGAGGCCGTCGCTTTCCTCTCACAAACTTTCAATTTTGAGTTTTTTTTTTTTCCAGCTGCAGGAAAATGTTCTGTTTTCTCCAAATCTGTGCAGATATCAACGCCTTTTCTTGACATTGTCAGGGCTTTGAATCGCTCGCCCACATATATGTCGGAAAATTGAAATTCTCCGGGATGAGATGACGGCTGATTTAAGAGGGGGGAAAAAAATAAGAAGGGAGAGATTTGTCAGGGGCTGTTGGCTGTTTTTATGCATCTGACACTGGGGAAATGGGAATCACCTTATTTGCTCTGGGGTGGGATTTTGCTTTTGCTGATGATTTCCACAGTTTGGACTTGTGCACATCTTAAACGAGCCTGAACTACTTGATAAAAGAGGAAACAGGAATTGCAACTGTCATCTGCAAAATGGGATTTGTGATATATAGGCTATTTCTTATACAGCACCTCTTAACTTACAGTTTGTCCAACAATGCAGGAGTATGAACTCTGTAAACCCACATGGTTTATCCTGTGGAAGCGCTTTTACCAAATCATTTCACTTCACTTCAAAAAGTTCATGGAAAAAAAGGACAGTTGGAAGAACAGTTTAAGTTATGTTTATTTTTCAACATATCGTTAGCCTTATAGCATTATTACCGAATACCTGTTGATCCACTAATCCTATCATTACATGCACTTCACTCCCTGTCTTCAAATCCAGACTCAAAACGTATCTGTTTAGGACCTCTTTCTCTTTGTGAACACAATTGCATTGTCCAATTTTTTAACCTGCCTTTTATTTTTTACTCTGCTTTATTGCTTGTTTTATACTCTCCTGTTTTACTGTTTTACTGTACGGTGTCCTTGAGTGCCAAGAAAGGCACCTATAAATAAAATGTATTATTATTATTATTATTATTATTATTATTATTATTATTATTATTATTATTATTATTAATAAATAATCGGTGTAAAATACAGTTTGTCATCTTTTCACGGTCATCAGATATGACCCATTTGGATGTTCTGAGGCTCTATAACACAGGTGTCAAACATGCGGCCCAGGGGCCAAATCTGGCCCTCCAAAGGGTCCAGTCTGGCCCTTGGCATGAATTTCTAAAATGCAAAAATTACACTAAGATATTAACAATCCTTTTAATTCAGGTTCCACATTCAGACCAATTCAATCTCAAGCTGGCAGGACCAGTAAAACATGACAACTCCATTTTTTTCTCTATGTAAATGTAAATAATTTCATGCATTTACAACAAAACAAAGTATAATTTTGCAAAAAAAAAAAAAAAAAAAAGTGAATAACCTGAACAAATATGAACAATCTGAATGTCATAAGAGAAGTTTAATTTTACCAATATTCTGCCTGTTATTAAATGTTTTGTGTATTTGTAGATCCACTGTGATCTGTAAGTTCGAATGTACATGTGTAAATGATAAACTGAGGCAGAATATTGGTAAAATTACACTTATTTTTTGAGTTTGTTCATGTTATTCCCATCTTTTGAAGGATAGTTTGTAGATGTAAACCTGTTCATGATGTAAATTTACTTTTTTCATTCTAAAACATAGAGAAAAGTTTGGATTTGACATTATTTATATTTTATTATGTTATTATTTTTACTGGTTCGGCTCACTTCAGATCAAATTTAGCTGAATGTGGCCCCTGAACTAAAATGAGTTTGACACCCCTGCTCTGCAACATTGATTCACCAGTAAAACCAATGGAGTTGGATCAATGACAGTGGATGGACACATTTGTTTTATGTTCAGTTGTTGATATCTTTGCTGAAAAAGTCACTTTTTCTTCAGTTTCCTCTATTGCTGATATAATAACCCTTAAATTCAATCAGAGCTTTTATGAACATCTACATGATCAGTGAATGAAATATAGGAAAATAGATGGTTTATAATGAAAAACCTCAAAATAAAGAGGATAATATTACAATCAATGATGATAAATCATGTAAGAAAGGTAAAATATGGAGAAAAATTCATTTGGGAACCTCTGTAAAGTACCACCTTTACTGAAAAAGTTAGTTTTTCTTCCGTTTTCTTTGTTTCTGATATAATCCTAAACTTTAATGTGAGATTTTATAAATATCTACATGATCAGTGAATTAAATACAGGATAATACCTGATTTTCACAGGGTTCCTACAGTTTTATACAAGTTCAATTTAAGACCTTTTTAAGACTATTGAGAACACAATTTAATTCCTATTTCACAGCGATACTGGCAAAAAATTTGTGACTCCTAGAATTTGAGGAAGTGCATTTATTTACTCCAATGCCTCGATTCCCACTGTTCCCAGTAAATTCTCACTGGGGGCTGCAGAGTTACTGATAACTGGTTCCTGATTTAAATATAAATTGTTGGGTTTGAACGGGTCGAACTGATTCGACTAACGTTACTTTCTTTGCAGCTTGAACATTTCCCAGACACATTTAAACACATTTATGACAACATAAGTTAAGACCTACCATATCAAATTTAATACCTTTTAAATACTTTTTTAAGGTATTAAATGCAGATTGGTAAATTCAAGACTTTTAAGACTTTTTAAGGAACCTTGTTTCAATGAAAAAAGCAAAACACTGAGGATAATGTTACAATAAATGATGATAAACCACGTAGGAAAGGTAAAATATGGAGAAAAATTCATTTGGGAACCTCTGTAAAGTACCACCTTTACTGAAAAAGTTACTTTTTCTTCCGTTTTCTTTGTTTCTGATATTTTCCTAAACTTTAATGTGAGATTTTATAAATATCTACATGATCAGTGAATTAAATACAGGATAATAGCTGATTTTCACAGGGTTCCTACAGTTTTCTACAAGTTCAATTTAAGACCTTTTTAAGACTATTGAGAACACAATTTAATTCCTATTTCACAGCGATACTGGCAAAAATTTGTGACTCCTAGAATTTGGGAAAGTGCATTTATTTACTCCAATGCCTCGATTCCCACTGTTCCCAGTAAATTCTCACTGGGGGCTGCAGAGTTACTGATGACTGGTTCCTGATTTAAATATAAATTGTCAGGTTTGAACGGGTCGAACTGAGTCGACTACCGTTACTTTCTTTGCGGCTTGAACATTTCCCAGACACATTTAAACACATTTATGGCAACATAAGTTAAGATCTACCATAACAAATTTAATACCTTTTAAAGACTTTTTTTTAAGGTATTAAATGCAGATTTGTAAATTCAAGACTTTTAAGACTTTTTAAGGAGCCTTGTTTCAATGAAAAAAGCAAAATACCGACGATAATAATTTAATAAATGATGATAAATCACGTAAGAAAGGTTAAATAGAGCAAAAAATAATGATTTGGGAAGTACCACAAAAGTACCACTGGGTCTTTACAGGTTAAAGGAGGTAAAGGAGGAACCACTTTGCCATCATGTTCCTCATTTTCACCCGAAGGGGAGGCAAGGGGTATTGTTTTGGGTTTGGTTTATAGATTACCAGTGACCCAGAATAGATCTCATTACATTCTAGAAACAGTAGGTCAAACTTCAAAATTTTTATGAATTTTTAAAATCTTTTTTTTTCCCTGTGAACTCATAATGGGTGGAATTTCACATGTCTGTAGCAGCAAAACTATTGGTTGAATTCAAACCAAACTGGGTTTATAGATTGCCAGTGACACAGAATAGATAACACTACATTTTGGGAAAAATAGATCAAAATTAAAATTTTTTATGAATTTTTAAAATCTTTTTTCTTCTCCCATTTACTTATAATGGGTGAAATTTCAAATGTCAATAAAAACACCAATTTGGTTTCAATTTACTTCAAATTTGGCACATATATAGAAGCAGTTGATATGCTGACATCAGCACACGCATAGACATGATGACATCAGCTGGATCGATGCCAAAATAAGATATAATATGTGCAAGGGGCGGAGTTTATTGTGCCTGGAACCACTTGTTGTCATTTATATTCCTGATGAATCCCGTCTGAAAACTTACATAACATCCAGATTTCTGAATTCAGAAACTTTTTATTTATCCCCAACTTGCACAACACGTCATGACTTTTCTCAAGTTCACTTATTTTATTATATTCCTCCTCTCCAGTGGCCTTCTAATTAACCTTATTTCATTCAACCTGCAGGCGGTGATTATCTGGTGAACACACCCGTTTAATAGCCGTTTTATGAAAGTATTATTTTGTTTTATGCCTGGTCTTGAGGCAACGATGCAATTAAGCTTATAATTATGTGTTATTTTCACACAGATATTCCATATGTCATTACACTGGATGAACCGTGTGGGGGTTTTTTGCAATTTTTCCACACAATGCGGCGTCCACTCTGAAGGTCCGGAGACCGTAATAAAGGTGGAAATGAAAAACGATAAAGCCTTTGTTTTGGACGTATGGGTTCTGCTGGGTGTGTGAAGAGGCATCTCACCCACTGAGCCGGAGTCTGAGCCGGAATCACAGCTCTCCATTTTCAAAGTGGCTTCACAGAGGGTTTGTTGCTCGCTGTGTTGGCGACCGTGTGGAGGGGAATGGACGGCATCTGTGCAACCAGCTGAGTAGACTTAAGCCTCCTGGCAAGCATTTCATTTGGAGAGGCACAGCCCAGAGACACAGCGCAGCGCTGCCACACATTTCCCTGTTTGTTTTTGCATTACAGAGTTTGTTTCAGTCAAACTTCGCCATCGTACCGACACGGACGAACAGGAAACAGAAAAAGGGCATCGGGAAGAAATGAAAAAAGGTTGGCTGAGCGTCAACGGTAGTGGATAAATCGGATTTATTTACACTCTGCGTCACTGTGTTTTCTTACAAAAACACATTAAAGATCCATTTATGTTCATTTTATTTGCGTAAATAGGTTTCAAACATTGTCAAGTGTCACTAGTCGGAATTTGTAGTAACAAATGTACATGCGTTTTCATTTTCTTTTGGATGTCATTCTTAAATGCCACTTTGCTGTGTTTATTTTAATTTCCTAGTTACATTACTCTTTTTTTTCTTATACATCTTAAATTAAATACAGTGACATATGTATCAATAGTTGCTTTTCCACTGACCCTCAAATATAACTTGCGCATAAAAATTTACCTGATGGAAAAACAACAATTTCACCAAAACTAAAAGTTTTTGTGCTGGCAAGAGGTGGTTTTTTGGGCGTGGCGCAAATGATATATCACGCAAAACTACAATGAAAAGACCTTTTTCTGCAACTAGTCACGTGAATTTAAAAAATTGATGTTGACGGACATTACAACAAGTGAAGAAGAAGAGTTTTAAAAGAAACATGGTGTGGTATGTGTGGACACACCAGGAAATTGAATAATTTTTTAATGTAGTACGGGATAGAGGGGTAATATATAATAATAATGAATATATCTGTAAATCAACACCATATTTACATTCATCGCCATGTTTATGGAATGACTTCTCATGTCATCTTGAGATAATAAATAAACAAATCATCGCATTTGTGATTTAACGGAAAAAATGGCATTACGCACTTCTGTTTTTTCGACATTTAGCAAATATCGGTAAAGTTTCGCGTGTAAGTCCAACGGAAAAGTGACTATTGACTTTATTTACTAATGCATGTTTACAACTAATTTCTGTGATGTAACTGCAACCATACAATGTAAATGTGAAACTGGGGGTGGGAGTAAATAAGTTTTACTTCTCCCTCCTTACGTCCAGGAGATGTTTGAATGTACAAGGTGGGGAAGCAAAATTTACAATATTTTGAGGCAGGGATTGAAAGACAGTGTATGACCAATTAGTTTATTGAAAATCATGAGAATTTATTTGCCACAAGAAAATTGACATCATAGAAAATGTTTTTATTCTGTGTCCTCCTTCTTTCTCAATAACTGCCTTCACACGCTTCCTGAAACTTGAGCAAGTGTTCCTCAAATATTGGGGTGACAACTTCTCCCATTCTTCTTTAACAGTATCTTCCAGACTTTCTGGTAATAGTTTTGCTCATAGTCATTCTCTTCTTTCCATTATAAACAGTCTTTATGGACACTCCAACTATTTTTGAAATCTCCTTTGGTGTGACGAGTGCATTCAGCAAATCACACACTCTTTGACGTTTGCTTTCCTGATTACTCATATGGGCCAAAGTTTCTGAAAAGGTATGGATAATAGTGTTAGGTATGATTATGACATCAATATATGTTTGGTTTCAAAACAATTGACGAAGTGCCTGCTGAGAAAAAACAATTAAATGTTCATTGTAAATTTTGCTTCCCCACTCTGTAGGAAAAGTCCCTATAGCCTCAGAGGAACCAGCTTTTTTAAAAAAAACCTAAGACAAGAACAAATAAAAGAAGTAGATGTATTTCTGTTCGAGGGGTTAATCTTTGGAATGTCCTGGAAGATCAATTCAAGCAGTCTAAAACAATTAAAACTTTTAAAAAGATGTACAAATTAACTATTACTCAAAAATATAGAGCTCAGGATTGACTAAAGAAAATACTTGTTTAAAAGACTAGGATCAATGTTGGTATTTGAGATAAGGACATGATTTACCTGAATTAAATTTAAATGTATGTATTGTTTTCTGTTTTGGATTTAGGAATGACTACATTGAAAATTTTTTAGTTTGTTTTCATGTGGAAACATTGTGTTAATTATAAATAAGGTTTGGCAAAAAAAAAAAAAAAAAAAAAAAGTCTGAACTTCAGCTGAAACCCTTTTGATCCCATTGTATATGGAAAAATGGATATCCTCCCGAGACCCAGGAAAGTGAAGCTTTTAGCTTTTTTACATTAAACAATTGTCTGGAATGGAAACTGTGTAATACAACTGTTTTTTCAGATACATATTTGAAATTATTTTTATTTATTTATTTTTTAATAGAAGGTCCTTTGCAATGTTACAGCATTTTTTAAGTAAAACTGTGGAACTTTTGTCCCCTAAAGAGGACAAAAATGCATTGCTGGGTCTCAGGAGGATATGTTGTTTTTGTTTGTTGTTTAAAGTAATTAACAACCAAATAAAACACTTTAACTACTAAAACTACTACTACTACTACTACCACCACAACTCCTTTTTGGGCTACTAGGGGTGAATATTAACCCTTTCATGTATGAATGTTGAGAACCTTAGTCAAGATTTGTTTCCTGATTGTTTTTATTCCTCTTTAGGCATTAAAAAAACAATGCAATTAAATTTTTCTATGAGGCTATTTTTCAGGGAGTTGCAAAAATGTCCACTACGCTCGACACCATGCGTTTAATTTTTGAAGCAAAGAAACATGTACATTTACTGGTATTCTGTGTGAAAACTTTGAAATCAAAACATTCTAATGCTGCTAATCTGATCTTTTCTCACATTTTAACATAATCTAATACTGCTCTTTACTCACTTCATGGAGATAATATGCCAAAAAAAACAACAACAACAACAAAATTGTTGTTAATTACAGTCTAATCACAATAACAAGCAATTGATTTACACTCAGACATGTTAGATCAAGTTTATCTAGAACAGCAAAGTTACAGTAATGTTATCAATTGCAGTGTATGGGATGATGCACAAGTGTCCAATGTGTTGGCTGATATGAAACTAAAACAACAAAATCCATGAATATACAAGAGAACGGTTCTACAATAGCTGTCCACTGTAGTGACCACTATGCTTGAAAGGGTTAATAGTGAATTATTGTATATATTTATGTATATGTAATGATGTGTATATAATATGCCGACGTTATATTATTTCTGTCTTATTGTGAAATTGAAACAACACCGTACATACAGCGCACAAGCTCGAAATAAACCATTCAATCAATAATAAATCACAAAAATCACACAAAAAAATACATTCATGCTGGTTCTATGATCGGTAGAAATCTTCTTCCTTCAAATTAACTGTTTACTTGGACCTGAGACATGACACAGTGTGATAATCTGTTGATTTAAGGCTGGAGGGAACTGCACACTGGGGACATATTTCAGAGAAGAGGCCAAAAAAACAACTGTGTCTTCCTTCGTGCAGTGCGACCCAGTACACCATCCTTATTGTGTGTTCTCTACAGTTTCATCAAGCCATGAAGGAGATGAATGATGTGTGAGGAAGCCCAGTGGAAAGTCGGTGTGTGTGCGTGCAGCGGTGGCGGCTCCGGCTCTGTTTACTGTGCTTTGTAGTCGCCGTGCCCACAGCCATTTGTCACGGCGTTGGTGCATCGGCGTACAGTAGAACACGCACCCATTCATCAAACCCAACGCTGATGAAAGACTTTTGACTTAAATTAGACAAAACCCAATAGAGCCGTTGCATCGTCCTTATACAAGCGTCCTTTTCTCATTGAAATGCATAATCTGAAATGACCCACGCTGCATGTACGGAGCAAACACTGCACCGCCAAATTATCATTTAAATGAAAACTAGTTATGTCACGTGTAACTGTATCGTTATCTTCAAATTTGCCAGGCATAAAATTGCAGTAAGATGGTTTTCCCTCAAATTATAACTCAAATTACAATGGCACTGATGAATGTTCAACTGAGGACAGAGTTCGACTGTGGATGGAAATGTTGAGACAATATGTTAAAACACAAACAAAAGCAGCAACAGAAAGTTCAACGTTTACTGAGAACAAACTTTGCAGAGTTGATTTTTCGCCCGACTCTAATTTGACTGTTTTAAATGCATGATACGCAGCAGTTACACAAAAAGATATTTATAAATGTTAGAGAAATGCAATATTCGACGATTCTCAGAAAGTGTTGTGTGTCTGAAACTTGGGTCATGGACAGTGGTGTCGTGGTCCCTGGAGAAGTGGGTATACTCTCAATTTTTGCCCTTTTTTCTTTTTTAAAATACACTACCAGGCAAAAGTTTGGACTCACCTGGTTTTTCTTTATTTTCATGACTATTTTCATTGTAGATTCTCACTGAAGGCATCAAAACTATGAATGAACACATATGGAATTATGTAGTTTAAAAAGGTGTGACAAAACTCAAAGCATGTTTTATATTTTAGATTCTTCAAAATAGCCACATTTTGCTTTTATTACTGCTTTGTGCATTCTTGGCATTCTCTGGATGAGCTTCATGAGGTAGTCACCTGAAATGTTTTCCAAAAGTCTGGAAGGAGTTCCAAATGATGCTGAGCTCTTGTTGACCATCTGTGGTCCATCTCATGTCATTTAAATAAGAAGGTGAGTCCAAACTTTTGCCTGGTAGTGTAGTCCAGAAAAACACCATTTTAGAAACAGTGACGTGTCAGACTACTCTATTTAGTTTACCTAAAATCCATCAGTAGTATTTACTCACATTTATAAAATTATTGAATGAATGAATCAAAGGTTCGGATGAAATTCCATTGAAAATGAATGTGGGACATTTTGACCCTATTACTACCTTTGGGTACCAATACAAAAACTACAATTTCATAAAATGTATAAAAGGTAAATTAAAACTTTAAATGGCATGATGTCAATAACATGTTTTTAAGGAATACCTGGAATATGGAATATTAAAGGTTGGGTAGGAGAGGTTTTCCTGGAGCATTTTTTTTACTATATTGCTTAAAATCCCCTTCACACCCCAATTACAACCAATTAATTAAATGCTCTAACACACAGGTGTCAAACATGCGGCCCGGGGGCCAAATTTGGCCCGCCAAAGGTTCCATTCTGGCCCACGGGATGAAAGTGCAAAAATTAATCTGAACAGTCCAGGTTGTCCGAATCATTTTGGTTCAGGTTCCACAAACAGACCAATGTGATCTACAGTAAAAATAACAACACAATAATCCATAAATAATGCTGACAATTTTTATTTGTTACAAAACAATTGTAACATTTAATTTGGATATCATTTTATTTCCAAATCATTAATTTTTGTTTATTATTTTGAAATTTGTTTATGTTGTAATTTACATATTATTTCATTAATTATTTAGTCAGTTTATATTATATATTCTTTTATTATGTTTCTTCTTGCCTTTTCTTAATATTTTGGTTCCTGCCTATTGTTTGTAGTACGACCTGTTTTGGCGTGACACGAGAGTTATGTCCATGGTGGAGCGCAAGCAGCGTATGTTGTCCTGAGCTGCTGACAATAAAGCTGGCTGAAACTCTCCTACCGTTTGGTGAATATTAGCACGGAAGATAGAAAAACATCAACACCAAGAATATCATTGTAACCCGCCTTACCCACAGCCCCAGTGAGACAAGCAATATTTCAGGGTTACACAATTTTTTCACAATAAAATGCAAATAAATACATAAATATAAACAAAGATGAACAACCCGAAATGTGCAATTTTAACAGTATTCTGCCTGTTACTAAATGTTTTGTGCATTTATGGATCCACTGTGATCTGGAGTTGTGTTAATAATAATAATAATAAGAGATGTAATATTATAGAAATTGTTCAAATTTTAGTTCCCAGCGACAAAATTTTTACAATATTCTGCCTGTTACCAAATGTTTATGTAACATTGTGTGGAATGTGCATGTAAAAATAACAAGTCGAGGCATAAAATTGTTAAAATTGCACTAATTTGTCAAATGAAATTTCTGTTTTTTCAGGTTATTCATATCTTTTTTGTAAAATGTAAATATTTTCATAATTTAATTGGGGTTTTTTGTACTAAAACAACAAGAAAAACTTGGATTTGTCATTATTTATAGGTGATTAAGTCATTATTTTACCGGTCTGGCCCGCTTGAGATCAAATTGGGCTAAATATGGCCCCTGAACCAAAATGAGTTTGACACACCTGCTCTAACACAAAAATATTCAATTTTAGTCACCTGCAGAATTGACAGGACTGAAAAAACACCATCCAATCTTTTTAACCGGCCCATTGAAATAACTGAATAGTGATTTGTTTATCAAACTATCAATCCAGTTTCGGAGAAAACTGAAATGTAGACACTGGTAACATTGAGTCTGACTCTTCAAGGTCACTCAAGGTCAAAGGTCATGGACCCAAATGAAAGTCCATATATGATTTCCATCCAGGTTAATGCAGAATCGACCTTTTAGCGATAAAAACACGAGTCACAGTGGTTGAAAGTTTCCTACGGACCTTAAAGGCATCATTCTGTGTTTCCTTTATGTTGGACAGAGTGTCTGTTAGATTCCAGCAAAAAAAAAAAAAAAAGTTGTGAACTCAAATGTTTTTCCTCCACTGGAGAAAAGCCAAG
>NC_043961.1:14876237-15001237 GCF_902148855.1 Sphaeramia orbicularis | reverse complement strand
TGTTCTGTCACCTTGAGGTTTAAACACTGTCTGAGGTTTGCAGTATTTCACAGATACAAACAATACATCATCTACACAAACCAAAGCCTGGGTCCACATGTGACAACAAAAAGGTGAAACAGAACATAAAAAAATAGTGTTTTTATTTTACCTGTAGTCGCTACCAGGCAAGATTTACATGTAAAAACACCTATTCTCTTAATAGAAATCACCAAGGAGGACTGAAGTTGCTGCAGGACAGACCAGAATGGAGCATCATGGGACAAAGCAGGACAGAATACCTTAACAGCCCCAGCAGGGGATTTGGTGTGTTACAGCTGGCAGCTATGTGAGGACAGGGCACTAATGAATGATAAACAATGCACATAAATGTAATAAGGAAAAAGATGAGGGAGTAAAAAAAGCATCAAATACACCCAGAGGGAAATGTAACTAACTATAATCAGCCTGTTTAAGAGCAGCGGTAAAGAAGACTCAGCCTATTTATCCTTGTAAAATGTCATATAACGAAGGTTCTGCACCTCATCTGCTTTTAAAACAGATTCTAATGGATATTTGGGTGAAAAAGTGCCTCGTATATAAAGGCTGCTGACTGGGACGGCCGTTCACATCGTCGTTATGCTGTTTCGTAGACGCTCGTCACGTCCGTGGACGGTTAATGGGTGGACTTCCTGAAGGTCCCTCTGGGGATTTTAACTACTGAAGATTTTGTCCTCTGGATCACTTTGAATTATTTGTACATTATTTATTTATTTATTTAGAATTTGACTCTTTCAATTCTTGCAGGAAAAAGGTCGCATGGAAGCCTTTACCATCAAAGATCTAAACAGCATTTAGCATCTACTGATAGAAAATGTTTAATGACTTTTCAACCAATATTCCTATCAATCCATGTAAATAATTGGGGTAAAATACAGTTTGTCATCTTTTCATGGTCATCAGATATGACCCATTTGGACATTCAGAGGCTCCGTAGTTACCATGGAAACACCATCATCTTCTCCAACCCATGGAGTTGGATCAATAGTATCTTTACCATTGGACATCTGTGGAAAACTATACCGATATTTACTAAATATCGAAAAAAAAAACCCATCATGTGTAATGTTGGTTTTTCCATTAAATCACAAATGCGATGATTTGTTTATTATTATCACGAGATGACACAAGAAGTCATTCCATAAACATGGCGACAAACATAAATATCGCGTTAATTTAAAGATATATTCATATTCTTCTTATTATTATTATTATTATATATTACCCCTCTATCCTGTACTAAATTAAAAAAAACGATTGGGTTTCCTGGTGTGTCCACACATACCACACCATGTTTCTTTTAAAATTCTTCTTCTTGTAACATCCGTCAATATACGTTTTTTTTTTTTTTTTTTAATTCACATGACTAGTTGCAGAAAAAAGGTCTCTCCCTAGAGGTTTTGTGTGATAAACCAATTTCGCTCATTTCATGTTGGAATGAGTGTTTCTCAATCAATCAACCAGGGGGCACCAATCTTAATTAACCATACTGGACAAATACCACAAAGAAAAGTAATGTTTTTTGAGAAAAAGAAGAAAGTCACTAATAATAAACATGGAGACGACAGAGGTAACACTAATGTGGATACTAATGTTGATATTGATGAGGGTAGTTGTCATTAATCTGCCAGTAGTTTTTCTCTAACTCACACAGTCGCTCTTTGAACAGATCCTCTACCTCCACGGTTCCCGGTGGTATTCTCCGTCTGGGTACGCATCTGTGAGCACCTGGAAAACAGATGGAATGTATGCAGAGGACAGACAGAACACTCCGTCTGTATCCGTCTGTGTCTTTAACGTTACTTGCAGTCAGCGTTACTTTTGTCACGTCATTTATTTTGAAAAATCTCTACTCTGCTGACATTACTCCGCCGCGTACCTGCTGCACTTAAAGCTATACCTACTGATGTGGCATTTCTCACAGCACTCACGTAAAAGTTTGAACATGAACAACCCGCCTCCCTCCAAAGCCCCACCCACTTCCCCCTACCTGAGCTCTGACACTCCCCTCCTCTCACCTGATGCACATGGTGGAAGCGGAGGTGGAGGTGGAGGCGGAGGTCCGGTCTACTTCAGCATGTCCGTGGACCCCTCCATCAGTAATGAGACACATCATCCACCTGCCGCGGCTCCTGTTTCATCAGTAGACCCTGTATTTAAGGGTCTGGTCTGTGCAGCGCTGGGTCAGTGTCTTCACTCATCACCTGGGAGACGAGGTGCCCAGGCGATAGGCGAGCACACTGTGAACACACGGCCTCTGCGAATTTTCCGTGGACATTTGAGGTTTCATAGTCCATACATTTATCATCCTACATCATCCTACATTGTGTGACACCAAGTACATGTACCTGTATCAGTCCCACAGTCATAAAAGCTGAGCTTTATGCAGACCTGTCTGTTTAGTCCAGTTCACCAGACTTCCAGACTTTTATCTCCATCCTTCATTCATCAGACTCCTGTTTGTTCCCCTTAGTTGTTGTTTCTGTTAAAAAAATCCGTTTTTGGTTGCATGATTTACTTTTCTTTTTAAAGCTGGAAAAGATTAATTTTTCTGTTCGTGGACAAATTAATTTGTTTTGTCAGCAATGGAATCCTTTTTTCTCTACTGTCAACAAGAGTGTCCTGCTGTCTCCTTTGTCCTTTTGATGGAGAAATGTGTTGTTAGTTTGCATTGTATTGACTCAGCCCTGAGTATTATAAAGAGGAGTTGATAATGTTATTTATCTTGTTGCTTTTTTTTTTTTCTTTTTCTTTTTTTTTGGGGGGGGTTTGGTACATTTGTTGTATGGTTTGTTTGTATATGTTGTGTCTGTGTAGTTCCCTGTGTATGGGTACATGTTTGTGTAAATGTATAATTTGAAATAATAAAAACAAAAGATTTAAAAAAAAAAAATAAATCATTTTTTTCCCTTCCAGATGTGCATTTGAGTTCTATCCATACACATCACAGACAGGAGACTGTGGTCAGTGACAGGAGGAGCAGCACGAGTGAAGCGTCAGATTCAGAGGTACACAGATGTGGGAATGGCGATAACAGATCGGATGCTGGACGTCCGTAATGGATGATTGACAGGAGGCTCAGCCAGGTTCGGCCAATTATTTCATTCGGACCGAAGAAAATGATTGGTCAGAATTTTATCAGAAATATGAGCAATGCATGAGAGTTAAACATTTTTGAGTTTCTTTTTTTTTTTTTTTTTTTTTCTTATTCTTTTTTTTTTATGGGCTCAGCTGGCTGACAGGCAGCTGTCTGTACCGATAAGGCAGCAGCCAACACCAACTGCACTCCCATTCATCATTGCCCTTTTTTCTACACCTTTGCTTGTGTATTCTCTTTTATTTGGACATTTTACCAGGGAGTATCTCACACTACTTTTTTTTTTTTTTTTTCCTACTTGTCTTGTCCAGCGTTCTAACAGCAGAATGGTAGTCTGGTTCCTTTTGGTGCTGAACAAATTTGCTTTGCCAAGGGTAACTTCATAAAGTATATGAAGCGCCCTTTGATATTCTACTGTGTTTATTATGAGTTTAGTTGAAACATTTCGATGCCGGACCTGACATGGGTGGTGGGGGTGGGGGGGTGGCAGAAGAGAGAACAAGAGAGAAGAAGGTGGCGAAGACCCTCACAAGAAAGTATCAACAATACAAACAGCAACAACCATGGAGACAATTATAATGATGACAATAACTACAACCAGAACTGAGTAAACTGGGCAGAAGAGAGAGAAAAAAAAACAAAACAAACAAAACTACAAAAAAAAAAAACCCAAAAAAAAACACAACAATGAGATACATAAGACCTATGAAATGAAGAATATAAGAAAGCATGAACAAAATATCGTATACCACATTCGCACAAATAATACCAGAAACAAATCCACACAACATCAGTTGTTCACATTCATCTGCTGTGACAGAGTGAACAAGGCAAACAGACTGAGGTGAAGAACACAGGCATGCAACCACAACTGCACTCCCTCTAAGGATCAGGGACCGACCAAGAGGGCCCCAAGACCCAGACTCAGATTCAGAGGTACACAGATGTGGGAACGGCGATAACGGATCGGATGCTGGACGTCTGTAATGGATGATCGACAGGAGGCTCAGCCAGGTTCGGCCAATTATTTCATTCAGACCGAAGAAAATGATTGGTCAGAATTTTATCAGAAATATGAGCAATGCATGAGAGTTAAACATTTTTGAGTTTCAATACCTAGTGAATTTCTTTTACATTTTAGTTTGACACACGCTTAATAGGAGCATTTTACGATGACAAAAGAAAAGTGTAAAAATGCCACATCATACGGTATAGCTTTCACTGCGAATGTAACGCTGCCATAAGTGGTATCGGTGCGGTTGTATCGGAGTAACTTTACAAGTACAAGTACACACGCTGAGTATCGGACCCGATACCTGATACTGCTATCAGTATCGGTGCATCCCTAGTTAGTATAAACCCGATTTATCCTGTAAGTTTCCTCTTTTTACAGGTGGAATTTGAGTATTGTTGGAGATATGGTTTAATTCACGGCATATGTCTCCATTCATCAGCTTCACAAGACAGTAATTGTTTTGTTTTGGCGTGAATTGTAGGAAGGATAAAGGAGTCATCCTGTTCAAAGACTCCTCTAACTTTTACCAGACTGGGGATTTTTGTGAAATCCGACTTGGCTGACAGGTGTCTGCATTCGGAGGCACAGTGCCATGTGTTTGCCCAGCGGGTAGACACCGCAATGCAGAGAGCGTGATATTGTGGAAGTCTTACGTTTGCTTTGCTGTCATGTTGCTGTGACTGAGTTAGCATTACATTTTTGAGCTGTTTGCAAGCCTTTAATTAGGTTCTGCATCTTAATTATGACCTTTTGTTTGGAGTCAACGCATCACGCTCCACTGTACAAACCTGTAGATACGGGAAATGTACGTTTATCAAAGTAAGAATTCCAGCAAGCAAAGCATTAGTCATTGCTTAAGGCTTTTGCTCCTTTGTCAATTTCAGTGCCATCTGGGTAAACAGAGTTGCTGCTGCCCATCTGTTTGCACATTTTTTCCTTTTTTTTTTTTTTTTTTTTGTTAATTTCAAAGACAACCACAGACTGCACACTGCTTATAACTTGACAGGTGGGAAGGTTTGGAATCTGGCATCGATCCACAGCATCCCAGCCAACAGGCCAATGGCTTCTTTGTGCTACATATACTCTACAGTACCACGCATAGTTAACGGACAGTGATTATAATTTATACGACTGTGGTCAGAAGGTAGTTCATATTTACTGACCCCGTGAACATATCTGTATGGCCAAACGGTGAGTCAATGTATTGGTACCCACTACAGTCCAAAAGTCAGAGTCCAATATTATCGATAAACTCACAAATAATCTACAAAACAAAAAGGACAAAAAGAAAAAAAATAAATAAATTGAACAAAGAAAATCAAGAAATTGACTAGGAATGAACAAAATAATCAACAAAATAAATTCAATGATCAACACAATGAAAAACAAAACAATCAACAATAACAAAGTAATCAATAAATTGAACACAAAAAAGAAATGAATTGCAAATTTGTAAAATTAACAAAACAAATTAAATAATCAACTAAATGAAAAACCATGAAAAAATCAAACAACAAAAAGAACAAAATAATCAACAAACTGAACAAAGAAAATTAAGAAATTGATTGGAAATTAACAAAATAATTAACAAAATAAAATAATCACCAAAATGAAAAACAAACAAAAAGAAAAAAAATAATTAACAAATTGATCAGAAAATAAAGAAATTGATAACAAATTAACAAAATTATGAACAAAATAAATTAAATCATCAACAAAATGAACAGAAATGAATGAACAAAATAAAGTACACAGATGAACAAAATAATCACAAAATTAAAGAAAAATTATTTTAAAGAAATGTAACAAAGTCAATAAAATAAACAAAATGAGAAAAACTTCCCAAAATAATCAACAAAAACAACAACATAATCAACAAATTGAACAGAAATTAACAGAAGGTGATTTTTTTGTGCCTTCTCTTAATTGAAAATAATAATAATAATAATAATAATAATAATAATAATAATAATAATAATAATAATAGTGTCTAATAATATTAAGTGAATAAAAAATTATTACATTTTATAATTCTTTGCCCTGTTGATCCCAGTTAAATAATTGAGCCATTGTATTTATTGTGTTTTCAGGTAAGCTGATATGACTACGTACTAAATGTAATATTGTGGTTAAATATTTCACAGGGAATGGATCCTTTATAGTAAACGGGCACATCCTGTACACTACACTTATCTGGTGTTAAAGACCAGCTGTTATAAAGGAGTTATCCAAGCTGTGACTCAGCGGTGACGATTCTGCTTAGAGCGCTAATCCTGCCAAACTACATTATTTCACTCCTCTAATAATTATTAAACCCTGAGCACACTGAAACCCTGGACACTAGAGTCGAAATCCACCACTGTGAATCTAAACATCTGAGGTAATTTCCCTTAAACACTACTGCAGCCCGCCATGGCTCCGATAAACCTGTAATGATAGGAATTATCTTCAACTAGAGTGTATCTAACATACACATATGGACAAAAGTATGTGGACACATTGAATTCAGGTGTTTCTTTTCTAATAGGGCTCTGGGATACGATGTTTATGAACTATATGGACAAAAATATTGGGACCCATATCTACAGCTGTAAGAGGTCCTGTTCATGATGATTTGACATATAAACATACATTCATCATTATTCATTTTTGTTACTTTTTTAAATTATTTTGTTTATTTTCTTGATCATTTTGTTCATTTGTGCTCATTTTCTTCATTTTTGTTCAGTTTTTGGATTGTTTTGTTCTTTCTGTTGATTGTTTTGTTCATTTTTCTGTTCGATTAGTTGATTATTTTGTCGTTTTTGGATGATTATTTTTGGTAATTATTACTCATGTTGTTTTATTAATTTTTTGGAATAAAAATGTGATTATTTTATTAATTTTTTAAATTATTTGGTTTATTTGTGTTAGCTTTGTTTGGTATTTTCCTCTACTTTCGTCTACTTTCTTCAGACCTCACTGAGGAAGAAAAATCTACCATTAAACTTTAAGGAAATGTTGATGTTTATAAACTATATTGACAAAAATATTGGGACACATCATGTCTACAGCTGTACGATGTCCTGTTCGTGATGATTTGAGATATAAACATACATTCATCATTCATTTTGGTTACTTTTTTTTTTTTCTTATTTTGTTATTTATTTTCTTGATCATCTTGTTCATTTATGCTCATTTTCTGCATTTTCTCAAATTTTGTTCATTTTCTTGATTACTTTGTTCACTTAGTTGAATATTTTGTTGTTTTTATTAATTTTGTAAAAGATCAAATATTTTATTCATTTTCTCGACTATTTGGTTTATTTGTGTTCATTTTGTTTGGTTTTTTTTCTTCTACTTTCATCGACTTTCTTCACATCTCACTGAGGAAGAAAGATCTACCATTAAACTTTGAAAGAAATATTGATGTTTATAAACTATATGGACAAAAATATTGGGACACATTATGCCTACAGTTGTAAGATGTCCTGCTCATAATGATTTGACATAGAAACCTCAATATTTTAGATATTAATATGTAATATAAAATGTAATATTTATCCCAATATAAAACTATATTCTGACATTTGTTATTATTACTTTGTATTCCAGACCCCTGTTAGAAAATAAACACCTGAATTCAACGTGTCCACATACTTTTGTCCTCATAGTGGATGTGAGGAAATGATCATGTATTAATGCAGTATTTATAAGCTATATGTGATTAAGATGTACACTTTGTATGCAATCTGTGCTCCTTCTTCTCTCTCTTCCACTTGAAAAATAAGCTGTATAAGCTAACCAAATTAACAACATTAGTAAGTGTGGAATTCTCTGGGGTTCTGCGTTAATGTATGCCTGTTTAAATCTCTAATACAGCTTCGAACTACAAGCACAAGACAACTTCAGCTCAGCTCATGTTTAATACAAATATGAGCGAGCATACAGTGGAATTAAATTCAGATGTGAGATTAAAATGCAGAGGATACGTAGCGTACGCTGAGGAGCCTGCAGCAGATCAGCAAGTTAAGCAGAAGACACAAGTAATATGTAAGACTAGCAGCAAGTTTAACCTCAGAACAACAAAGCAGCCGCTGTGAGCAAAGCATCGTACTCCAGCTGAAACAAGGGGGAAAACGGCACAAGTGGAGGATGGACGCCCACCTCCTGCAGCGGTCCTCATGGGCCCGATTAAAAGACAGATGACCTGACCTGGTAGAGTCGTGATTGGTAACTACAACGACTTAACCCTCCTACAGGATGGATGGATGAACGAACATATGGATGGATGGATGGATGGACGGACATATAGAACAATGGATGAACGGATGGACATATGGATGGATGGATGGACGGACAGATGGATGGATGGATGGACAAACGGACAGATGGATGGACAAATGGACAGATGGATGGATGGATGACGGACATATGGATGGATGGATGATGGATGGATGGACGGACAGACGGATGACGGATATATGGATGGGTGGATGGATGGATGGATGGATGGACGGACAGACGGATGACGGATATATGGATGGGTGGATGGATGGATGGATGGATGGATGACAGACATGGATGGATGGATGGATGGATGGACATATGATATTTGGATGGATGGATGGATGGATGGATGGATGGATGGATGGATGGATGGATGGACGGATGGATAAACGTATGGATGAATGGATAGACATGGATGGACTGATGGCCGGACATATGGATGGATGGATGGATGGATGGACAGATGGATGGATGATAGATGGACATATGGACATATGGATGGATGGATGGACAAACATGGATGGATGGATGGATGGATGACAGACATATGGATAGATAGATGGATGGATGGATGGATGGATGGATGGATGGATGGATGGATGGATGGATGGATGGATGGATGGATGGATGGATGGATGGATGGATGGATGGATGGATGGACATATGATATTTGGATGGACGGATGGATGGATGGACAAACGTATGGATGAATGGATAGACATGGATGGACTGATGGCCGGACATATGGATGGATGGATGGACAGATGGATGGATGGATGATAGATGGACATATGGATGGATGGATGATGGATGGACATATGATAGATGGATGGGTGGATGGACAGATGGATGGATGGACGGACAGACGGATGACGGATATATGGATGGATGGATGGATGGATGGATGACAGACATGGATGGATGGATGGATGGACATATGATATTTGGATGGATGGATGGATGGACGGACGGACGGACGGATGGATAAACGTATGGATGAATGGATAGACATGGATGGACTGATGGCCGGACATATGGATGGATGGATGGATGGACAGATGGATGGATGATAGATGGACATATGGATGGATGGATGGATGGACAAACATGGATGGATGGATGGATGGATGGATGGATGGATGGATGACAGACATATGGATAGATGGATGGATGGATGGATGGATGACGGACATATGGATGGATGGATGGATGGATGGATGGATGGATGGACATATGATATTTGGATGGACGGATGGATGGATGGATGGATGGATGGACAAACGTATGGATGAATGGATAGACATGGATGGACTGATGGCCGGACATATGGATGGATGGATGGACAGATGGATGGATGGATGGATGGATGATAGATGGACATATGGATGGATGGATGGACAAACATGGATGGATGGATAGACATGGATGGACTGATGGACAGACATATGAATGGATAGACGGACATATGGATGGATGGATAGACGGACGTACGGATGATAGATGGACGTATAGACATGGATGGATGGATGGATGGACAAATGGATGGATGGATGGAGAAATTCACTGGTCATGAAAGTGCAAAACATGTGCATAAAGATAGTGCAAAAGACAAACAATTTAAAACAACGATTATAATAAAATAATAATAACAATCAGAAGAAGTTGCAGAAGTCTTCTTTCCTCTCAGCCCACTTGAATTACAACATACTCAACAGTAATCATACATTTTTTGCACATTAAGGTTAAAATTAAATATTGTATAATTATAATATGAAGCTGATGAACAGAGCTAAAGGTAGTGCAGTTCATTCAGTCGTGGTCGTCTGGTTTTTGGACATTTTGACACTCAGCCGTTAAACTCATGAGTCTCAGGAACTTTTTGCAGCCATTAAATCTGCACTTGAACACAACCGTCATTTGCACCTGAAGAACGTTACAAGGTCTTTGGCAGCAGCAGATCTGCATGTTTCACTCACTGGCTTTGTTACTGATCTGGTAAAAAACAAAAAAGACAAAAGATGAAAAACCTCTGCTGTTCTTTCCCAGACGCTCTGGTGGTTTCCTTTAGTCAATAATTATTTGTGCAGCTTTTATCCGTCTCTGTCCCGACGTGGAGTCCAATCTGTCCAGCCGGTTTTGGTTCAATGCTGGTGGTTTTCTTGGGTCTCAGTGGGAAAAACGCTGCTGCTTTGGAGTTCCTCTGTCTGCATCGGTTCAAGGGTTGAAGAGCTGAGGAGACGACGGGCTTCAGTGGAGCTGGAGACGACGGGGATGAAACGGCAATGAAACTGAAGACGAACTGAAGACGTGGACGTTTAAGACGACTGTGTTTTCATGTGTAGTGGCTGTAAACATGGATGAAACAACTGTTCAACTCAGTTTATGTTTGACTGGTTTATTTTGATTATGTCTTTGGATAAAGAATGTGAGTCATGAGTGTAAAGGTGGGAGGGTAATGGTCTGCTGCCCCCCCCTCACCCCTTCACCACTCCCCACCCTCAGGCAAAAACAGCTGGATCAGAACAAATCCAGGACACTAAGACTTAGATCAGGGACCCAGAATTCATTTTAGTTCAGGGGCCACATTCACCATGGATGGATGGATAAGTGAATGAATGACTGAATGAATGAATGAACAAGCAAATAAATGAATGAATGGGTGAGTGAATAGATGGATGGGCGGACAAACAGACAAACAAACAAATGAACCAATGAATGAAAAAACAAATAAATGAAGGGATGAATGAATGGATGGATGGATAAATGAATGAATGAAGTGAATGAATGGATGGAGGAATAAACGAGTGAATGAATGGAGTGAATGAATGATGGATAGATAGATAAATGAGTAAATGAATGGATATCCATTGGATATATTAATGAATGAATGAATGAATGAATGAGTGGATGGATGGATCAATAAATGAATGAATGGATAAACAAATGAATGAATGCATGGATGGATGGATGGATGGATGGATGGATGGATAAATGAATACATGGATGGATGGATGGATAAACAAATGAATAAATGATTGCATGGGTGGATGGATGGATGGATGGCTAAATGAATGAATAAATGAATACATGGATGGATGGATGGATAAACGAATGAATAATGAATATGTGGATGGATGGATGGATAAACGAATATATAAATGAATACATGGATGGATGGATGGATGGATGGATGGATGGATGGACTGAGCTGTTGTAGACTCTGATAGTTGTGGGCGGGGCTGCCTATGATGTCAAAACCTGATGAAATAACCAATAAGAGAACCCCACACACATCCATCTGAAATGACAAATGATTGACAGCCCTCGGACCACCCCCACCTCTCCTGTACAGATGAGGGGACCCATGAAGCCCCCTGTGTAATATTAAACGTCCAGTTGAAGAGTTCAAACATTCAGTTGAACATCCACATGTGTGAGTGGGTGAATGTCACAGCAGTGAACCAATAAAGCACATTAGAACCAGCAGCAGCCAATGGGAGCAGAGGGCCCGCCCACATTAGGGCTGTCTGAAAAAATATCACCTCCTGTTGGATCAACGTCCAAGGAAGGTTTCACACCTACGGATTAGATCAGGGGGGCCAAACATGGGGCCCGGGGGCCAAATGCGGCCCGCCAAAGGGTCCAATTTGGCCCCTGAGATGTTTTTGCCAAGTGCAAAAATTCCGCAGTCTTGAATTGAATAAAGCAAAAAAAAAAAAAGAAAAATAAGCTTGAATTAAGGAAAAAATCTTCAATTACATAAAAAAATCTTCAATTAAGCAAAAAAAAAAAAAAATCTTCAATTAAGTAAAAAAAAAATCTTCACTTAAGCCAAAAAAAAAAAATCTCAAACTGAGCAAAAAGTCTTGAATTAAGCCAAAAAAAAAATTTCAATTAAGTAAAAAAGATCTTGAATTAAGCAAAAAAAAAAAACTTCAATTAAGTTTAAAAAAAATCTTGAATTAAGCCAAGAAAAAAAATCTTCAATTAAGTAAAAAAAAAATCTTGAAGTAAGACAAAAAAATCTAGAATTAATAACTTAAATTTTTTTCTTTGTTTTAGGGCAAAAAATAACATTAAATTATGAAAATATTTACATTTACAAACTATCCTGTAATAATAAAATGTGAATAACCTGAACAAATATGAACAACCTGAAATGTCTAAAGAAAATTAAGCACAATTTGAACTATTTTTCTGCCTGTTCCTCAGTGTTTAGTGTCTAGATCTGATCCATAATCCACATGTAGAAATGATAAATTGAGGCAGAATATTATCAAAATTGCACTAAATTTTCTTAAATTTTTAAATTTCAGTTTTTGTTTTTGTTTTTTTGTTGTATATAAAAGTAAGTATTTTCATAATTTAATGGGTTTTTTTGCACTAAAACAAAGACAAAAATTTGGAGTTGTTATTATTTATAGGTTATTATGTTATTATTTTACTGGTTCGGCCCACTTCAGATCAAATTTAGCTGAATATGGCCCCTGAAAGAAAATGAGTTAGATCAAAATGAAATACACTATGTGGACAAAAGTATGTGGACACATTGAATTCAGGTGTTTCTTTTCTAACAGGGGTCTGGGATACAAAACAATGACAATTTTTTTTTTATATTGGGATGAATATCATTACACCGGTTTGTTTGGTTTAAATTGTTATCTTTGTTTTCAAAATGCCTCAGAGATGGTTTTGACTTAATTTCTCTCAACACTGATTTTGTTTTTTCCATCCATGACTATGATTTTAAATGTCCTACCTCTAAATTTCTAAAATATTTTTCATGCTTCGACTGTAAATAATAATTTTCTACCCCAACTAACCATCTACTTTTATTCACATCTCACTGAAGAAGAAAAATCTAACAATAAACATTAAGGAAATATTGATGTTTATCAACTATATGGACAAAAATATTTGGACACATCATGTCTACAGCTGTAAGATGTCCTGTTCATGAGGATATGACATAGAAACATGAAATTTTCGTTATTCTTTTTTTTTTTTTTTTTTTTTTTGTTTATTTTCTTGATCATTTTGTTCATTTGCACTCATTTTCTTTATTTTAATAATTTTTGTTCAGTTTTTGGATTATTTTGTTCTTTCTGTTGATTGTTTTGTTCATTTTCTTGATTATTTTGTTCAATTAGATGATTATTTTGTTGTTTTTGGATGGTTTTCGGATGACTATTGTTGGTGATTTTTACTCATTTTGGTCATTTATTTATTTACTTTTTTACATTTTGATTATTTTCTTGATTTTCTTGATTATTTGGTTTATTTGTGTTAATTTTGTTTGTCATCTTCATTTTCGTCCAATTTGTTGATTGTTTTGTTTATTTGTTCATTTTGTTGCTCATGTAATTTGTGTTATTTTGTTCATTTTTATTCATTTTGTTGTTTGTTTTTTTTTCGATTTGTTGATTATCTTTATAATTTTGTTGATTGTTTTGCTCTCTCTGTTGATTGTTTTGTTTCCTTGTTCATTTTGTTGCTTATGTAATTTGTGTTTTTTTTGTTCATTTTTATTCATTTTGTTGTTTTTCTCAATTGGTGATTTATCTTTGTAATTTTGTTGATTATTTTGCTATTTCTGCTCATTGTTTTGTTCATTTTAATTCATTTGGTTGCTTATTTAATTTGTGCTGTTGATTATTTTTGGTCATTTTTATTCATTTTGTTGTTGCTTTTTTGGATTTGTTGATTATCTTTATAATTTTAGTGATCGTTTTGCTCAGTTGATTGTTTTGTTTCCTTGTTCATTTTGTTGCTTATGTAATTTGTTATTTTATTTATTTTCATTTTTTTTTGTTGCTTTTTTGATTTGTTGATTACCTTTATAATTTTGTTGATTATTTTGCTCTTTCTGTTAATTGTTTTGTTCATTATCATTCATTTGGTTGCTTATTTAATTTGTGCTGTTGATTATTTTGGTAATTTTTAGTCAATTTGTTGATTATTTTTGTTATTTCATTGATTATTTTTCATTACTATTAACTGTCAGCTGATGGGTTTGCTTCGCTTTTGCTTCCTACCACATTCACATGAGAGTGGAAGAACTAATAAAAGAGGCGACTGAGTCTTCCATGTATTCATCCATCATGTGTGAATGTAACCGCTGACAGGAAGCCTCTTAAACACTGCACTGTGAATGCCGGTCCAGACGCCGACAGGACACCAGGCCAGTTTTATGAAAGCATTTGTACTCAGTGTAATGAGGATTCTTATTTCAGGCCAATAATCTGCTCTTTGCTGGCTCAGCAAACATGGGATGATAAAAGGACGCCTGATGCACATTTGATTGTGAAATCTCCTCTATAAAAGAGAGGATAAAGTGATTCTAAATCAACCATAAAATTGCAGATGGTAATCCGGTGTACGCTAGTAAATATGTTAAATGACTATCATCATTATCGCCTCTCCCTGGCTGACCCATGGCATACATCATTACCTTATCAATGAGATGGAACTTCATCTTTCTTGAGGGAAAGTGTTTTATTTGATTTTCACAACAAAGCAGTCATTGTAATAGTTTTTGTCTAAAGGATTTTACTTATTTATTTATGGGGAATACATGCGCCCCATGTTTAATATTTAATACATAAATACCCAGTCCTACTTTTGTAGCAATTAAAAAACTGTGTTCTTAAAAGCAGCGTATGACTTTCATGGCAACTTTTTTTTCAAATGTGTTAAACCTGAGTGATAGCCTATTGCTGTTTCCACTGTGTGGAACCGGCTCAGCTCGGCTTGACTCGACTTGACTTGGGTACCAGGCCCTATTCCTGGAGACCATTTCCATTACAAGATACTACTGACCTTACAGTACCTGGTCGTCATAGCGACGCAGCGCGTTACTTCCGTGTCGTCTGCTCAGAGAGTTGCTGATAAACTCGCTTGTTGCGTGTTCTCTCGTCAAGCTCACACTGAATTTTTACGTCTGAATCTCCTCAACAAACCATGGTGTAGTTTTGTGGGCTGTCATCATGTGGATTAACCTACCGCTATATTTACTATAAACTTCTGCATCTGTTTTTTGTAAAAACAGCGGGTCACAGAGATGACTCTCTGATCAATCAGTGGTCTGCAGTTTTAGTATCTGGTCCCTAGTCTTGGAACCTCGGCAGAGGTGATAACAAAAAACTAGTATCGGGTACTAGATTCCAGGTCCTTTTTCGTAATGGAAACACAAAAAGGCTGAGTCGAGCTGAGCCGGTACCACGTAGCGGAAATGCAGCATGATAATCACTAGTTGCTTTTCCATTGACACTCAAATTGTGCAAATATAACTTGCGCAAAGGGGCGCTGCTGCCAGCTGTGAGTCCCATGAAACATAAACGTTTCGGACTCCTTCATAAAATTCAATATTTTGTCAATCTGTCGGAGCGGGGTGGGGGTATACATGGGGGTGCAGTCCATAACTAACAGAACTTAGGCTGGCATGAAACAAAACTGAACATGCTTTCCATGTCAGACTCCTGACTTCTATTCTTCTCTTATACAGCAGATCTTACACAACATTTTCACAACTTCTAACCTGGACCCCCTCCACTGCTCTATGGGCCCCCCACAAATACCGGGCCCCATGAACTTGTCATGTTTACCCCCCTTTAATGGCGCCCCAGCTTGCACATAAAAGTTTGCCTAATAGAAAACCAACAATTTCGCCAAAACTCTCCTTTTTAGAAGAAAAGTTTTTGCGCTGGCAAGAGGTGGTTTTTCAGGTAAAACAAAATTGGTACAAACAGAAAGACCTTTTTCTGCAACTAGAGTCACTTGAATAAAAAAAAAACCCAAAAAAAAACGGATGTTGACGAACGTTACAACAACCAAAGAAGAAGAGTTTTAAAAGAAACATGTCGCAGTATGTGTGGACACACCAAGAAATTGAATCATTTTTTAATCTAATGCAGGATAGAGTGGTAATATATTATAATAATGAATACATCTGTAAATCAACACCATATTTATGTTTGTTGCCATGTTTATGAATAACTTCTCGTGCCATCTCGCAATAATAAATAAACAAATCATCGCATTTGTGATTTAATGGAAAAACCGGCATTACGCACTTGTTTTTTTGACATTTAGTAAATATCGGTAAAGTTTTGTGCAGATGTCCAATGGAAAAGCCACTACTAATCCGTTAGTCTTTCTGTGCTTATGCACCTGAATCACTCCCTCACTGTGAACAACTTCGATCATTTCCTCATAAACACAATCCGCTTGTTTACATAACCAACTGAAATGTCACTCAGGCCTTTTCGGAAATTTTGTCGCGAAGTGCATTGTGGGAATGGGAATTCCACGCAGCAGTAATTTGGCTGTCTCAATGTGGCCTTTACCTCCATCTACTGACTAGACTCATTCTTTAGAACAACCCTGGTTGACTGGAGAATTTTACATTGTCGCGATCTGGCTCTTGAAAAACAGATTTTTAATCTCAATGACTTTTTTTTTCCTGGTTAAATAAAGGTTATAATAATTTTCTTGCCAAATCAGTGAGAAACAGCTTTCGATTTCCACTATGCACTTTGCAAGAAAATTTCCAAAAAGGCCAGAGTGACGTTTCGGCTTGTAAACAAGTGGACATAATGTAATTTAAATTTTTTTTCCACACTGAAGCAAAAAAAAAAAGAGAAAAAAATTGGAGTTGTTATCATTTAAAGGCTGTTAAAATATTTGATTTGTCCACTCCACTTGATATCATATTGGACTGTATGTGGCCCCTTAAATAAAATGGTTTCGACATCATTGATTGAAGTCATCCCACGGGCCGGATCGAACCATTTGGTGAGCCGGTTTTGGGCCACATGTTTGACACCTCTGGTCTACAAGATCAGTAAATGAAATATAGGAAAATACCTAATTTTCACTTAAAAATGCAAAATACAGAGGATAATATAATAATAAATGGTAATAAATCACATGAGAAAAGGTTAAATACAAACTCAACAAACGAAAAACTCATTTGGGAACAGTCACTAAAGTAGAACCGGGTCTTTATGGGTTAATGTTCTGAAGACGATGCCGTAACGTCGTATCTACTTTGTCATCGCTGAAGTTTTGGCTGTACTTTTATGGATTAACCTTTTACTTCAATATTCTCAAGACACAAAAACACACACATATACACACACACACACACACAAAGCCTCAAATTGATTTATAGGCCGAGATCAAGTTAAGATATGTGAGCTGTGCAGAAACAAAACAGTAGCAGCAGGATTCCGGTCAGTTAGACGATGAAATCAGATAATCTGCTCCAGCATCAGATAAGCGTCACCTGTTCGGCTCTTTCATCTCCTTCTCATGTAGAGAATATCAATGTCAACGAGGTCATCAGTCCTGAAAAATAATCCCTCCCGGCGCTGTATACGCCTGCTTTTGAAGACTGGTTTAGTTTTGGGTTGGACTTGTGAACGAACAGGACTGTCGGACTGTTAAACTGTGATCCTCGGAGGGAAATGTGTGGTTCTTTAGCTGCTAAATGCTCCGATATATTTACCATCCGGTGGCTGACGGTGCTTGTCTGGGCACTTTATGTACAGTGGCCTAATCAGAGTGGTGTCCTCTGAACTGCCTGTTTGTTCAACTCGACAAGGTTAAAGAGGATGACGTTTGTGGGGAGGAAAATGATGTGGGCACCATAGGACTACACTTTCAAGTTCTGTACGAATAGGGGTGTGTATTGGCAAGAATCTGGCCATGCGATACAAATCACAATCCTAGGATCACGATACGATATATCACGATATATCATGATACTATTAAAAAGGCACTCTTGTTTCTTTGTAAAAAGATTATTTCCTGGAAGAATTGAATTACACCCGAAATATGCGCAAATACTAAACACTTTTATTTGATCACAACAGGATCTAATGCTATATCACAAAATTTTCCAGTGTTAAAACTTAAATTATGTTTTACAGCCATTACAGTTTAAGATCCTGTTCAAATGTTCATATTCTATTAGTTCATAGCTAACACTGTAATATTATTTTTGTCCCATCAAACGAACGTCTGCCTCTCTCTTCGTCTCTTTGACAAAGGCTTGTTGAGCCGCATTATGTAATAAATTCCCATTATGTAATAAAAGTTCAAAATGTAATAAGAGTGTCACGCCATCTTGTAATAAAGCCGCATTATGTAACTAGAAGCACTCGGAGAGCGCAGACCTCCGCCAAGGCTGATCAGTGGCCCCCCCCGTGGGCCCCCCCACCCCCGATCACCACCAAAATTTAATCATTTCTTCCTTATCCCATTTCCAACAAACCCTGAAAATTTCATCTAAATCTGTCCATAACTTTTTGAGTTATGTTGCACACTAACGGACAGACAAACAAACAAACAGACAAACAAACCCTGGCAAAAACATAACCTCCTTGGCGGAGGTAATAAACTGACGAATTTTGTAATAAACTACGTCAACGCATTATATAGTACATTTTTTCACATTATGTAGTAAGTTATTATAATGTGAGAAATTAATTACAAAATGCACTTGACACATTTTTATTAAAAAAAAATGTAATAACATGGTTCATTATGTAATAACAATCCAAATTAATATAATTTCAGAGCGGTTTAGAAGAAATTAGTCACAGGAGCTACAGGTAATGGAATCAGAACTTTAACCACACAGTTTAAAGATGAAAATAAAAATGTGTTGAGTGCATTTTGTAATAAATTTCTCAAATTGTAATAATTTACTACATAATGCGAAAAAATTTACTACATTATGCACTGAGGTAGTTTATTACAAAATGCATCAGTTTATTACATAATGCGGCTTTATTACAAGATGACGTGACATTCTTATTACATTTTGAACTTTTATTACATAATGGGAATTTATTACATAATGCGGCTCAACAAGGCTACAGGAAGTAGCGGAAACTCGTAAAGCAGGTAAACAAACAACTACCACTGTCTTGATAAATGATTTATCTACAACAAGAAAAAAAGAAGAAAAAAAGATTTCAAAAATTCATAAAAAATTTTAACTTTTACCTATTTTTCCCAAAATGTAATGAGATCTATTCTGGGTCACTGGCAATATATAAACCAAATTTGGTATGAATTCAACCAATAGTTTTGCTGCTTGAGAAACAAACAAACCCGAACCAATACCCCTTGCCTTCCCTTCATGGGGGGAGGGTTTTAACACTGCCCCCACAGACTTGTACTGTAGGCACTAGGCATGATGGGTAATCATGTCATCCACCTCTGGAACAGGGTCAACCTGGACTCATTAGACCACATGACCTTTATCCATTGAAACACACAGTCCGATCTTTATGCTTTCTACAAACTGGGGGTTGTTTATGAACCGAGAAGCTCTTAAACCAGTGTTTTTCAACCTTTGGATCAGGACCCCAAGTGGTGTCACCAGGAATTCAAATGGGGTCGCCTGAAATTTCTAGTAATTGATAAAAAAAAAAAAAAAAAAAAAAAAAAAACTTAAAAAAGACATGTTGAGTTGACAGAGACAATCCCAACACTTTAAAGACATGACAAACTGAAGCTGAAACTGAAGCACTGTGGTACTGTTTATCTGTCAAATGTTCATTGTGGTCAGTTTCAGATGCTGCAGCTCTTTCATAATTCATAGTTTGAGTTCTTGTTTGTTCAGTATTAATTGTCAGCCTTGTAAATCCAAGCTGGACTGACTGTACATATCCAGACCAAGGAAAATCAAATTCTCACTTTGTGCAGTAATCTACACCTGGCTTTTCTGCCTCCGTCCAAAATAATATACAATATATAGACTAAATGTCCTCTAAAATTAACCTTTATCTGCAACATAGAATAGCAAACTATTACGTGATCAAAAACAAATTCATTTTTAGCAAAAAATAAAGTCTCCGTTTTGAATGTCTGGGGTTGCCAGAAATTTCTGATGTTAAAATGAGGTCACGAGTAAAAAAAAAAAGGTTGGGAACCACTGTCTTACAGGGTTAAAGAACTGAAACACATTAATCACTGCAGTAATTATCCAGTGGAAGGACCTGAACTATTTGCTACATGACAACTTCTGCAGGTGCCGTTTTTTTTTTAGGGACGGCCAGTGTGCAACAGTGGGAAATGAGGTCATCAGATACTCATTTAACTTACCTTATATATGGTCTGGGGACTGAGTCCAATCCCAACTGACCATGAGTGGGAAGTGGGACACATGCCTATCTTCTATTACAGGACTAAAGACACTTTATACCGCACATATTCACTATCATCTTATTCCATAGTTTTTGTACATGAAGAAAATGTACATGACAGAGCAGTGAAGATGTATCCTTCCAAATAAGTCTCATTATCTGATGAATGTTATCCAAGATCGGGACAATAGTGGACAGTCCCACTCACCCACTCCATAATGTGCTGGGATGTTCAGTAAAAGACTGATTCCATCTAAATGCACCACTGCACCACACAGGGAATCATTCCTGCAAGTGGCCATCACACTTATATTCTACATATAACCACATAATTGTAATCACACACAACAGTATTTTTCACACATGCATTTATCTATACTTTTACTAATACTGATAATATGTTTTCTATTACATATTGTACAAATAACTGTTGTGTTTAATAGTGTTTTAATATGCATATTTGGTATATACATATACAAACATACATGTATACACACACATACATATACAAATACATTTTTGCCAGTATTGATCATTTCTTTTCTGCTATTTTTCTTATTATGATTATTAGTATCCCGCCCCCCAAAGGGAGGCCACGGGTATTGTTTTTGGTTCAGTTTATTTCTTTGTTAACACTCTAGCAGCAAAACATTGGTTGAATTCATAGCAAATTGGGTTTATAGATTGCAAATGACCCAGAATAGATCTGATTACATTTTAGGAAAAGTAGGCAAAAATTCAAGTTTTTTTTTTTGTTTGTTTTTAAAATCTTTTTTGTTCTCTCATTTACTTATAATGGGTGAAATTTCAAATGTCCGTAGCAGCAAAACTCTTGTTTGAATTCATACTAAATTGGTTTTCTAGGTTGCCAATGATGCAGAATAGATGCGGTTACATTTTGTGAAAAGTAGGTCAAAGTTCAAGTTTTTTATGATTTTTTTTTTTTTTTTTATCTGTTTTTCTCCCATTTACTTATAATGGGCAAAATTTCACATGTCTATAAAAACATCAATTTTGTTTCAATTTACCTCAAACTTGGCACATATATAAAGACAGTTGTTATCCTGACATCACCACACACATAGACATGATAACATCAGCTGGATCAATACCAAAATAAGCTATAATACATACGAGGGGTGGTGTTTGTTGTGTCTGGCACCACTTGTTTGTTTCTTTGTTTACACTTTAGCAGCAAAACTACTGGTTCAATTTTATACCAAATTTGGCTTATAGATTGCCAGTGACCCAGAATATATGTCATTACATTTTGGGAAAGGTAGGTCAAAGTTCAGATTTTTAATAATCTTTCATAATCTTTCCATTTACTTATAATGGGCAAAATACATGTAAGAGGTGGGGTTTATTGTGCCTGGCACCACTTGTTCTATCATATGAAAACATGTTTATGCAATAGTTTGACCAGTGCTTGTATGTTTAACATGTCTGAAACGATGGACGCCCAGGGATGAAGAGGAAACTACTGAAGGAGATGGAGTCCATGACAAATGTTTGTTAAGGGATACAGAAATGGGATTTTAATGCACATGATAGATAAACCATAAATATAAATGTCATGAAGGGAAACGTGGTTCAGGCCTGAGGACAATCATGGAGGACAGGACGGAGGGCAGACCTCCACAACTACACATCCCACCTCCTTAATTGAAGTCATCTTTTGTAGGTTATTGCTTAAAGTATCCCTCCAAATCCCGGCAGATTTATCGCAGCGTGTCAGCACAAATAAAATCTCTTATTATTTCTGTGCTTATTATTTTATCCACTTGCTTTTCCTCCTGAAGGTCAGAAGCAACGGAGCCTAAACTGCTGCTGAGCACTGAGGTTGATCCCCTCAAAGTAGGAGGGTGTTTCGAAGTGTCATGTTCGGAGCTTATCCTGCAGAAACCGGTGTGAAAAATGCGGGCCGAGCGTTGGACGGAGGCTGCTCCCCCGGTGAGGCGGCCTGTGCAGGTGGTCGGCGGTGCAGGTGAACTCGCAGCAGATAACGCGAGTCTTCGCCCGATTGGATCACAGCGGCGGAGGGAGGCTTCAGTTCGGCCATGAAGCTTCAGAGAACCGGAGGGAAAGACCACAGCGAAACTCAGACCGCTCAAGCCAGCCAGTCATTAGTCTTACCCGGAGTAAGACCGTGGCTCGAGGGAAACGCCTCGACTCGTACCAGGCAGGATGTCAGAAGGAGGCTCCGGCTGATGGATGATAGCCCAGGCCTGTTTAGAGCATAACACACAAACGCTCGAACATATATAGGCCAATACGGTGATTTGACTCTGTAATGTCTTCAAATGTGAGGGCTTTACTCGAACTATTATACGATCAGTAACTATTGATTACCTCCGCCAAAGAATAGCGGAGGTTATGTTTTCATCTGGGTTTGTCTGTTTGTTTGTTTGTCTGTTTGCAAGATAGCTCAAAAAGATATGGACGGATTTGGATGAAATTTTCAGGAATTGTTGATACTGGCACAAGCAACAAATGATTAAATTTCGGTGGTGAGTGGGGGGGTGGAGTTCTATCTGCAGAGGTCTAACCCTAATTGATCCATCTATGACTAGAAAAGCACTCTGAGAGCACAGACCTCCGCCAAGGCAGATCAGTGCCCCCCCACCCCCACCCCGATCACCACCAAAATTTAATCATTTGTTCCTTGTGCCAGTATCAATATTTCCTGAAATTTTCATCCACATCCGTCCATAACTTTTTGAGTTATCTTGCACACGGACAGACAAACAAACCAACACCGGCAAAAACATAACCTCCTTGGTGGAGGTAATTAAAAACATCAACTTGTTTGAAAGTTTTCAGTAATATAGCAAAACATGGATCAAATAAAGATGAATCTATGAACAATCCAGCCATCATTCAGATCCTGCAGTTAGTTAATTCAATTACCCGTATATGTTGTGTCTTTAAAGGGGTCATATTTTGCTAAACCCACTTTTATTACCTCTGTCAGGAAATGTTGATACTGGCATAAGGAACAAATGATTAAATTTTGGTGGTGATGGGTGGGGGTGGGGTGTGATCTGCCTTGGTGGAGGTCTGCGCTCTCAAAGTGCATTTCTAGTTAGTCTTTAGTTCAATTATTTGTGTATTTGGACCCCAAATAATTCATAAAGTTTGAATTTGAACCCTCCAGGTGCTGCAAAACTATTTTTATATTCATTATGGCAAAAACTGAGTGGATTTCTATAACCCATTTCAATTCCTTCTTAATTTCTTATCTTTTATAACTAGTTACATCATGACATTTGCATATATAAGGTCAAGACATCCAATGAACATTTCTCTGAGTACGACATAATTGTTTATCAGCAGCAGCGGCTGTAGTCCATACTGAAAATATGTCCAAACTTCAAGCCGATTACCTAAAATGCTCAGTTGTTGGTTGTATTAACAAACACAATTGGCTGAACGGGAACAGCCAACAACCCGGAAGGGGTGGGGTTGTGCATTTAAAGGTAGGGTAGGAGATGTTTTCCTGAAGCATTTTTTACTATATTGCTCAAAATCCCCTTCACACCCGGATTGCAACCAATCAGTTAAATGCTTTAAAACAAAAATTTTAAAAAATGTAGTCACCTGTGGAATGGACAGGACTGAAAAAACACCATCCAATCATTTTAACCGGCCTATCGAAATGATTGAATGGTGATATGTCTGTCAAACTCAACTGCCATTTGTCCCTCCCCCCTCCGCGGACCTCGGACCAGGATGGGGTGGGGGGGGCAATTGATGCAGTGCTCGTGAACCCTCGGGAACAAGCATTGCATGTTCTGGTACTCTGGAGGCGTGGCTTCGGGGGGATGTCTGAAGAAAGGGGTTTGGACTTTTGAATTGTGTATTTTCAAAATGTAGCTTGCTCGAACTGTTTTTCCAGGATCTCCTACCCCACCTTTAAAAGGATCAGCGCTCAAAAGAACTTGTCTGATGTCATTACTCAGAAATAGAGTTGAAGATGGACCTGTGGAGTTGAATTAATGAAGAATTCAGACCCAAGCAGAGCATTTACAGTTTATGTAGACCACAATGAATTGTTTTAAAATGCATAATTCCATTACAAAAAGCAAAATATTACTCCTTTAAAGCTAAGGCGAGTTTGTGACTGGCACTGGTGAATCTTTCCACCCAAATATTGAGGCTTTCACGCATGTCCTCAAAAATGATTAAAAGAAAACATCATAAAACTGAATGCATGTTATTAAAAAGTATGTACACTGCAAAAATCAAAATCTTACCAAGGGTATTTTTCTCATTTCTAGTCAAAATATCTCATCACACTTAAAATAAGACATAATCACCCAAAGAGTAACTTTTCAGTGAGATATAAGAACTTATTTTTAGACAACAGATCTTGAAAATCTTATTTCAAGAAATCTTGCAAGAAAATTTTCACGTGCTCCATTGGTCGATTTTTTTTCTTAATTCAAGATTTTTTTTTTTTGCTTGATTCAAGCAAAAAAATCTGCCAATGGAGCAACTGAAAATTATCTTGTAAGATTTCTTGAAATAAGTTTTCGAGATCTGTTGCCTAAAAATAACTTCTTATATCTCACTGAAAAGTTACTCTTGAGGTGATGATATCTTATTTTAAAAGTGATGAGATATTTTGACTAGAAATGAGAAAAATACATTTAGTAAGATTTTGATGTTTGCAGTGTAAAACCCCAAATAGCTGTTAAAATTCTTATTACTTCAGTACAAGTGATTAACAAACACTTGTTTCATAGAAAATATGAGTAAATAAATTATGAGACACTAGAGTTTACATCAAACAGGAACAGCCCATATTCATCTGTCGGGGACAAAAACTAGCTCCACGATGCCGACTGTAAAACTGCAGCAGCTGACCACAAGAAGATGTTTGATTGATTTCTTGGTCAATAAACCAGAGATTGTTTTTGCTCAATTAGCTCTATTCATTTATATTTGGCCCTGCACATTTGATTCATCATTTTGAGTTTTTTTGCAAAGCCAGACTTTTATTCCTGCTTTTGCCCAGCTGTGAAAATAAAATCCAACACAGGTAAAATATCATTAGACCATACATTATTCCCAGTATTCCTTGGTGCAATGCAATAAAACTTTATTTGAAGGAGGGTTGCTAACGTATGCATCAGTATCCCTCATATTGTAATCTGGCTGTCTGCATTACACTCTCCCAGATGGCTTGTAAATTGAACAACTGCTAAAGCTTTGTAAAGCTCCTGACAGCCACACACTGTATATTAACATATGCATTACCACACACTTACACTGACAAATGTGTCCTTTGCAGAGGACGTTGAATCCTGGGTAATAATTATCACATCCAAATACAGTGAATCAGGATTTGCAAGATGCCATTTGGGCAATAAAGACAATTTACTCAGTGCCCTCAACAGCACTTTAATAAATAATACAAATGGCTGGGAAATTGCGTTGTTATTGGATACAAGCTTTGGGCGATTCCTGGATTACCCCCTTTTTCCCCGTGATCACATCCGTCCACATTACACACAGATGGAGAGCATGACTGTGGAACTTTATATGATTTAATCAGCATCTGAACTTCTGACTCGCTGTAATTATTTTCTGATCCAGCGATTAAATTACTTTTATGATAGTGTTTTTACAGTTCCTGGAGTGTCCTTACACTGCAAAAAACAGCCCAGCTAGACGGAAGCCAAAATCAGTAAATATAATAAAATGTGTTGGGTTGAAGCTGCAGAAGTGGAAATCGGGAAAATACAAATTTTTCCTCTGAAACTCAAATCTAAAGAGCCAATATATACAGTATATAGATATTGCATATGTTGCAGTGGAAAAGTTAAGCAAAATATCACAGTTATGGATGCAGAAGAGAGGTTTCAGTTGTGTGTTTTAGCGTTTACTGTCATCCTGGACTTTGTTTTATGACATGAAATTGGTCTTTTGGATTTCGACCCTGCTAGCTAAATTTATTAATGGCTGGCTAGCTCTTAGCCTGGGGTTTCCAAATGGAAAGTAAGGACTTGAAATGGGTCTTTCAGCTCATTTTATTGGGTCATGACTAAAATATATACAGTCTACTCTCGTTATACCGCCAACTTCCGTTCACGGCCAAATTGGCGGTATAGCGAAAATGGCGTTACAACGGGTTGCGTCCATAATGTGTATGTCTTTACTATATGATGTCTATGCTGCCTCCGTTAACCCGTTCTAATTACGTTTCTAAATAAATCTTGATTCTGTTATGTTGTAAGGCAGGGATCGGCAACCTTTAACACTCAAAGAGCCATTTCGACCCGGTTTCCACGGAAAAGACAACACTGGGAGCCGCACCTCGGAGGTGCCACGGCGGCGCACCTCGGAGGTGTCACGCTGCGCCGCTGGCGGTATAACAGTCGGGAAATCAATGGTATAAGTGTTGTTTGTGCATGGAACTGGGCTGGCGGATGGCGATAAGCGGAAATGGCGGTATAACGGCGGGCGGTTTAACGAGAGTAGACTGTAGCAAAAACATGAATGTGAATTTTGTTTCCTTATTAAAATAGAAGTGTTTGTAGCTTTTGGCCTCATCAAAGGAATGGGAATGCAGAGGTTTCAGCTGTAATGTTTTGGTGTTTACATTGTCCTGGGCTTCCATTTATGATATAGAATTGATCTTTTGGGGTTCCAAACCTGCTAGCCACTTTCATTAGCAGTAAGCTAGCTGTTAGCATGTGTTGCTAAATGCAGAGTGAGGACCAAAATAGAGTTTTAGAGCTGTTTTTATAGGGTCATGACTAAAATATGTGGCAAAAACATAAAATGTGAAGTAGTTTTCCTTATTAAAACAGAAGTGTTTGTAGCTTTTGGCATGGGAATGCAGAGATTTCAGTTGTAATGTTTTTGTGTTTACTGTTGTCCTGGACTTCCATTTATGACATAGAATTGGTCTTTTGGGTTTTGGCCCTGCTAGCTAAATGTATTAATGGCTGGCTAGCTGTTAGCCTGGGTTTCCAAATGTGGAGTAAGGACCTATAAAGGGTCTTAGAGCTGTTTTTATGAAATGTGAATGAGTTTTCCTTATTAAAACAGAAGTGTTGGCATTCATATGCCTTTGGTGAGGCCAAAAGCTGTAGAGAAGAGGTATCAGTTGTATGTTTTAGTGTCTAAACTGTCCTATTTATGACTTGTTGATTTATGAAATTGATCTTTTGGGTTTCCAACCTGCTAGCCAATTTCATTCGCAGCAGGCTAGCTGTGAGCCTGTGATTCCAAATGTGGAGTAAGGACCCAAAAAGGGTTTTAGAGCTGTTTTTATGGGGTCATGACTAAAATATATAGCAAAAACATGAAATGTGGATTATTTTCCTTCTTAAAACAGAAGTGTTAGTAGATTTTGGCCTCATCAAAAGCATTTGAATGCAGAGGAGAGGTGTTGGATGTAATGGTTTAGTGTTTACCACTTTCATGGGCTTCCATTTGGGTTGTGTTATAACAGGCAGGCGGTCTATTTGGTCTAAAGGACATGTTGTCTGATTATAACAGTAAAGTACCTGCTTAGTTGCCTTGTTAGAGCTTCATTCATGTCCATCCAGAAAAAAAAAAAAAATGCACAGTTGGATGGAAATCAAACAGCTCTCCAGTAAAAAGAAAAGGCACATGTCTCTTCTGTTGGAACAAAGCTCGAACACGTGGCTGGAAACAAACGGAGAAGTGAGGTTGAACCCGGAGCCACCTGGATCTGAAGAGGCTGATGCTGGGCTCCCTGACCCGGTGCTGTTGGGCAGCGTCCAGGGAGAAGCGGCGCTATCTGAGATGTCTAATATAGGCCCATCTGCCTGGCTCCCCTGGGTCCCCCGCTACCTTTGCCCTGCCATGTGTTCCCCCATAGCCTACATTCCCAAATTGGTGCCAGCCGAGCCCACGTTCAGCATCTGTCTGTGCTAGATACGTCAGTCTGAGCCGGCCTGTTCGCAGCCCCTCCTCAAACATCGGCAGGAATCTTGCACTCGAGACTTCCCACACCTCTTCAGGAAATTATCACCTCCCCCAGAAAGAAAGCGCTTTGTTGCAAGAGAGTTTGGATTACACATCATCAAGAGTGGAGTCCAGACAGTTGACATTGCCGTGTAATCATCATTACCCTCGCAACTGCTCCTCGAGTAGGGTCACAAGGATGTCAGCGCTCAAGTATCATCAAATAAATGTTATGTAAATGCTCAAACTGCTCCTCGTCTCAACAAGTAGGTTCAACTGACTGTTTATCTGAGCACTGATGATGTGGAAGAGCTGCAAAAACCTGACCTGCAACATTAAAAATAAAACATACATTTATTGTTTCAGAGCCACAAAGATGGAATTAAGAAAAAGGATGAACTCTGAAATGATCTTAATAGATAAATACTCAATATATGGAGTCAAATTAGGATCAGTAGGATTTGAACATTTGTAAAGTAACATTCAGGAATATTTCCAGGGTTAGAATTGAAGATAAACCATGTATTTATAGAGCATATTGGGTCGTAACAATTTGCACATTAGTATTAACCCTTTCATGCATACTGGTCACTACAGTGGACAGTTCTTCTACAGCTGTTCTCTTGTATATTCATGGGTTTTGCGGATTTAGTTCCATGTCAGCCAACACAGTGGACACTTATGCACCATCCCATACACTGATATTCATACTATTAACTTTATGTTCTTGATAAACCTGATCTGTAGTAACATGATTGAGTGTAAATCAATTGCTAGTTGTTATTAGACTGAAATTAACAGTTTTCTTAAACAAAAAGGTTTTTTTTTAAATATTATCTCCATGAAGTGAGTAAGAACTTGTATTAGAGTATGATAAAAGATGAGGAAACATCAGATAAGCTACATTAAAAATGCTTTTGTTTCATAGTTTTCACACAGTATATCACTTTGATATTGCGTTTTAAATACATGTTTCTTTGCTTCAAAAATTAAACACATGGTGTCCAGTTGAGTGGACGTTTTTGTAACTAGGTTCTTAATAGGTTAATTAAGAAAAAAAAATATTCTCATTGTTTTTTTCATGCCTAAAGAGGAATAAAAACGGTCAGGAAAAAAATCTTGACCAAGGTTTTCATAATTCGTGCATCAAAGGGATAATAATAACCTAAACAATGACACCATGAAACTTTTTTTTTTTTTTCTTAACTGTAAAATCAAAATTCCTCTTTTCAGTTGCGCAACCCTGGAGCCAGTTTGATTTTGGTTCAACTCGTGGACCTTCTAAAGCAGGGGTGTCAAACTCATTTTAGTTCAGAGGCCACATTCAACCTAATATGATCTAAAGTGGGCCGGACCAGTAAGATAAAATAAATAACAGGATAAGAAATTTTGAGTGAAAAAAGTTAATTCCGTAATGAAAATGTTTACATCTACAAATTGTACTTGAACATAACATGAACAAATATGAACAACCTGAAAATTTGTTAGTAAAACAAGTGCAATGTTAACAATACTACACCTCAGTTTATCATTTATACATGTGAATCACAACTTAGAGGTCACAGTGGATCTACAAATACACAAAATATTAAATAACAGGCAGAATATTATTAAAATTCCACATACTTCTCTTAAGACATTTCAGATATTAACTTTTTTTGTGAAAGGATAGTCTGTAAATGTAAACATTTTTGTGTAATTTTACTTTTTTTTTTTTACACTAAAACAAAGAGACAAATTTACAGTTTTCATTATTTATAGGTTATTATGATAGTATTTTAATGGTCTCATCCAATTTAGACTGAAATGACCTAAAATGATTTTAACATCCTTGATTGTTAATATCTTCAGTGCAATTTTTGCATTTCACAAATTCATCCCAGGGGCCGGATTGAACCCTTTGGCGGGCCGGATTTGGCCCCCGGGCCTCATGTTTGACACCTGTATTCTAAATGAAGGACTTGGATATTTCCTGAACATGTTTCCAATGATTTCAACAATAGCATTTAAATACTAGTGTTATTTTACAGGTTATTGCCAAGACATTTATCCAAATAACTATTTTCCTCAGCTTCTACACAAAAACATAAGTGTTGCAGCTTAAAATAATTAGTGAAAAAAAGATAAATGATAACTTAGTCTTCTTAAATACTTTTACAGTTTTGCAGACAGGCTGGTTTTAGCATGTGGTGGCAAGAGATGTAACAAAAGGTGAAAAGTTAAAGTTGTAATAAGACAACAGTGATGTAAACGTTAATAACAAGATAGATGCAATCAAATATATATAAAAAAAAAATAAAACTTTCAGATTTACTATGGTGTTTGTTTGTTTGTTTTTTTTAAACATAGTCATTAAGGTAATTCAAGGTGTATTTTCATAAAACAAAAAAAAAAACAAAAAAAACTTCGACCTGAAAATATTTGGGAGCAACTGGTTTAAACTGGATCAAGACAATTTATTGCGTCGTGACTGAAATATATAACAATAATATGAAATGCAAAATAATTTTCCTAATTAAAATAAAAGTGTAACTTTTGGCCTCAACAGACAAGTGTATATAGACGGGGGAATATTGTATCTTATTTATTCTGCCCTTTCTAGTCTAGTCAGAAACACGTCATTATATTTTACATCCGTTTTTCTGTTTTTATTCTAGTTTTTTTACTTGTACCTCTTTGATATGAACATGGACACTAACAGAACAATTTCCAGTCAAGGATAAATAAAATATCTGTCCATGAGACGCATCAAGACAAAAAGGATGTAACGAGATAACATAAATGTAGAATAAATTATTTAAAACATGAGAAATTAGATACTCTCAGTGTTTTGATGGTAGATATAATATTTCATGACGTTTTTTCATCCGTTTGGGTCCTGAGAAGACTCCAAATTAACCTTTAGAGTCTGGGAACGGTGTCCAAATAAATGTGTCTATTTTTGATGAATTCTGCAAACATCTAGATTCCAGAATAGCGTCTCTCCGGTGGTGGTGGTTCTGTTTCCCAAAGGCTTTTTCAGGTGCAGGTTTAGTTCATAACAAAGATCCACAAACTTGACTCAAATAAGAACATGATGTGTAATATTAGAAGCTGCCAGTTTAATCCAGTGCTACTACAGAGGACATAGGTTATTTACTGTTTCTGTCAGTTGTTTGTCATAAAACCTCGTGCTCCCTTCACTGGATCGGTGCGTTTAAGGACCATATATAGAGTTTCTGAGGTGGATTGACTCAGGAAAGTGGACAGAAGTGTTTTTTCCTCCTGAAAGTATTAATTTCTCCTGAGGATAAACACTGTGTTATCACTGTGGTTACAAATTGATAACGGGGATATTGCACTGTCAGACCTCCCATGAAGGCATCATAGCAGTCGACATAACACCCACACACACACACACCCCATCTAACACTGCACTCAAACCAGACATCTGCCTCCTGACAAGTACCAGTGACACCAACAGTCGACACGTTTCCGACTGAGACAAGGACGATTAAACCGTTTCTCCATTTCTTCAGCAAAAAACAAAAAAAAAAATCAACAACACAGACTAAAAAAAGACTATGAGACTAGTATGTTTACAGTATTAATGAAGGTCATTCACACAAAGGTTGAATGAATGACTGAATGAATGAATGTTTATTTCAGTTAAATACAAAACACATACATATTAAAAAAAACAACAAAACAAAACACATACATATTAAAAAACAAACAAACATAAAATTAACAGATTTTGTAACTGAAAAAGGAAGAAGCTGAAGCTGGAGGCTTATTTCTGCTTCTCCTATTCACATCCTTAGTCCAAGTCCACACCTGAAGTTGCAGCAGGTAAATACTTAAACATAAATTATACTACATTCAGTGTTATAAGTCATTTTGTAATCATATTACTTTCATAGCCCTTCATAATTTGACAAATTAAATTCTTTTTGAAACTCAACAGTGAGTTACAAAATTTCACTTCATCCTTCAATTCGTTCCATAGCTTGACACCAATAACTGAAACACTGTGATATTTAACGTTAGTTCTTACTTTACATTTTTCAAACACAAACATCCCTCTTAAATTATAATGTCCTTCTCTTAACTTAAAAATTTTCTGAATACAAAAAGGAAGGTTTTTACTTTTAATGCATTAAGGTTAACTGCGAATGGACAACAGGAAGAAGTAAATGAGTGAATAAATAAAAAATAATAATAGTTTTAGCCCAGGGAAAGGTGTTTATCTGTACATAAAACAAATAAAATACAGTTGAAATAAATATTAAAATAAAAACACCAATACGAGCACCAATGCTGCCAAAGCAATATTTTAAAAAGAACTGAACATTTTCACCTTTAATTAACCCTTTCATGCATAGGCCACTCCAGTGGACAGTTCTTCTCCAGCTGTTCTCTTGTATATTCATGGGTTTTGTTGTTTTAGTTCCGTATCAGCCAACACAGTGGACACTTATGCATCATCCCATACACTGACATTCAGACCATTACTGTAACTGTGCAGTCCTTGATAAACCTGATCTGCAGTGACATGTTTGAATGTAAATCAATTATTTGTTAGACAAAAAGTTTTTTTTGTTTTTTTTGTTTTGCATATTATCTCAATGAAGTGAGTAATTACTAGCATTAGAATATGTTAAAATGTGAGAAGACGTCAGATTAGCAGCATTAAAAAAATTTTTATTTCATTGTTTTCATATCACTTTCTGATATTGGGTTTTAAACACGTTTCTTTACTTCAAAAATTAAATGCATGGATATTTTTGTAACTCCATAGAAAAAAAAGACTCGATCACATTGTTTTTTTCATGGCTAAGGAGGAATAAAAACACTCAAAAAATAAATCTTGACTCAAGTTCTCACGATTCATGCATGAAAGGGTTAAAGATCAGAGAGGCCCACCAGAACATTACAATGATTCTTTAATGTCATGTAATTTAGCAGTCATTAGTTACCCCGCCCCCCAAAGGGGAGGCAGGGGGGTATTGGTTTTGGTTCGGTTTGTTTCTTTGTTTATTATATATAATAATATTAGTGCTGGGCAGCGATTAGAATTTTTGATCGCAATTAATCGTGTGGATTTCTGTGATTAATCACGATTAATCGCATAGTTATGGGGGGGGGGGGGGGGGGGGGCGGCATTAACAGCGTGTATTTCCTTTCAGTGATATAATATACAGACTGGAAGTACTCCGGTGATAAAAAATAATTCCACATTGCAGTGCTTACAAACCACCCCCACCATCTGAAACCATTTAAAATGAAAATGTCCATGGAACAGACCGGTACTTTTCTCCATGTTTATGTCCACACCAGTTTATTTCCAGTTGTTAGTGATTGACAGGAGTCTTAAACCCACTAATAAGTACTAATACTAATAAGTCCAATAATATGTGATGTTCAGTTGTTAAAAGCAAGCAAAGGGGGCCCTCTAGTGGTCATAATAAGTTGCACTAACGTATGTTTTGCTCCTGCAGTGTTACCGTAGTCAGTTCGGACAAAAGAAGGAACTAACAGACACGTTTCTTTCACTCTGTTTGTATGGCCCAAAAAATGTTTGCCTGTGAGTATTTTATGTTCAGTTGTTTTAAGAATGAATAGTATAAAATCTCTCTGATGTGAACCTTTGTTGCTGGATAAAAAGACGTTGTAAATCTTAAATTAATCTGTAAACGCTAATCGTTAGCGTGTCTATGGATTTTCCCATTCAAGTTAGCATTGAGCTAGCGATCTTTTTCCCATTCATTAAATGTATAATGCCATCTAAATGTACTAAGGCAGTGAACAGAACTGAGACATATTTTGTATGTATGTCGCAGTTTTACAATGAGTCTCCAGTAAAAGATTTGGACAGAAGTTTTCGGCATCCGGCTTTTCTTGGGAAACCCGTTGTCTCTCTGCCGAGCTAATCGCTACACGCACACAAGCAGGGGCAGAAGAATAGGAGTTAGAATAAAACGGCACTAACGTAAGATTTTAAAAAATTGTCGGTGTTACTTAATGAATGCGTTAACACAGTAATAACGCGTTAACTTGCCCAGCCCTAAAGAATATATGACATAAAAATAACAGATGATGCCGGACCCGGTTCTGGGGGGGGGGGCACCATTACAACCATGAAAATGAAACTTAAGATGCTTCATTAATTCCTCTATGTCTCCCGCTGTTGTGAACCTCATTTTCTTTTTCCCTACCTTTGGAAACTTTTATTTGAGGGTGTAGGATGTCTGTTACCCCCCCTAGAACCGGGCCCGGATGACGCCCTGGTGTTTGTTGTGTCACTAGATTCACAAGCATTGCTAAGTCGCGTATCAAACACGTGTCAAACATTGGGTGGTTTTGGTCGCTGGTGGGTGTTTGGGTCTTTCTGGGTTAAAAACACTGTCACCATAATAATAGTTTAACATGAGAAATAAATACCAAAATTGGGCTTCAGCATAGAAACGCACTGGGACAAAATTACTCTGAAACAAGGAACTTTTTATTTTTCAACATTCTACAGGGTGTCCCATAAGTCTCCATACATAGGAGACATAATACATATGGTTCTAACATGTATTTCTTTATATTTCTTCTTTATAGTTCTTCAGCAGTGGAGCACACGCATTGAAATGTGTTCCTGACAAAATGGCAGTCATATAGAGGTGACTTATGGAGACTTATGGGACACCCTGTATATTTAGGGACATACGTAGCTGTGGATCTTATACTGAAGTTAAAACTACTTTACTTAGTCTCATCTTTTCTAAACGTGCGCAAATGTGAAGGGTTTGCAAGGTTGGCATTATTAATGGAATTCAAATTATGACCAACTCCGACTTTTATTGACTCTAATCAGAGCCCAATCAGTGAACTATACTTTTTTTTTTTTTAACCACTTGAGGGAAGTGGAGAAGACTCTGAACAGACTCTTCACTCACACATGCTAATCAAACTTTTTTTTTTTTTTTTCCACAATTCAAGGGTCGGAGGAAAATGCCAGAGTATTTAAGTCTGACAGCTATTTTCAGCCAAAGTGACTTTCCATTCTCCTACAATCAAGAGTGATCAAGTGACATTTGTGGGATTTGGCTTTGTTATATAGATATTTTTTTTTCGACTTTACCGTTGAATTCCTTGTTGAATCTCGTCTTTGTCTCCACAATCTGACAGTATTAACCCGTAAAAACCCAAACCATCTACTGATTTTAACTGTTTAATACCTGTTAATCCACCAATTCTATCAATCAATGTAAATAATTGGTGTAAAATACAGTTTGTCATCTTTTCATGGTCATCAGATATCACCCATTTGGACGTTGAAAGGCTCCGTAGTTACCGTGGAAACACTGTCATCTTCAACACTGATTCACCAGTAAATCCCATGGAGTTGGATCAGTGCCAGTGGATGGAGATGGCGGTTTTCACGTTCAATCAATGATATCTTTAATATCCGATATCTGACAAAGTCACTGTGTTTCTGATATAATAACCCTCACCTTTAATCTAAGGTTTTATGAACATCTACATGATCAGTGAATTAAATATGTGAGCTTCGATGAAACTGAGTTCATTTTGGTATGCGGCACTTTTCCAGCTTTTTAGACCCAATAATAAAAGAGAAATTTAGACATATTTCCCCCCAGGATGTACCTAATGATGAAAAAAAAAAAAATTATACTCTTGCTCCGAGCCATCCAAAAATTAATCAATTTTTAATAAAATATTGGGACCAAAACTAGGACCAAAACTGAGACATGAAAAGCTACCTAGGTGTCAGTGCATTTGATCTGAAAACATGGCTGGAAATGGTCTTATGTAGCGCTATAAATAAAGACACTGTGTTAAATTTGTCGATCCTAGTGGCTTTTCTAATCCAGACATGCAGGTTTTTCATGAATCTCAGTCTCATTCCAGGTTTAGCGTGTAACCCATTGTGTCCACTTGTCTAACATGCAGAACTTGCCCAGTTAAATGCATATAAATCGTGAGTGATTTTGCAACAGCGGTCATTTTTGTGAAACACTCTGCCTTGCATAATGGGCTCTATGCACAGCCACACTACTTCCTGAACTTCAAGTGGCTCCTTTTATTTCCTGTCTTTCATTATTGGAAACACTGATTAATCCAGGTGCATCTGCTGCTTCTTGTTGTGACTACTGATTAATTAGACACACCTGGATTAATCAGTGTGTCCAATAATGAAAGACAGGAAATAAAGGAGCCACCTGAAGTTTAGGAAGTAGTGGGGCTGTACATAGAGCCCATTAGTTTGAGTCCTAAAATGTACTTGTGAGAGAATAAAAAGATATTTGAAAAAATAGTAGCATATAATTTTCGTGTCCTTTTTACTGTGTTACATGCAGATTTTTGTATTAAAAAAACAATATAAAAAATATAAAAATGTGTTTTATCTGAAAAACAGTTTCTTTTATCCCAGTAAATATTTATTTTTTAAAAATAGACCCAACGTGCTTCCAAACTTGCTTCATAACATTAGTCTACATCTGGTTTGAATTTTTAGCCCCCATGTCCTGTTTTTAGGGACCATTTTCATGGAAGCACCCATATAGGAAAATACATAAATGTCACTGAAAACAATGCAAAATAGAGGATACTAGTTCAAGTTTCAAGTTTATTTGTCATGTGCATTCAGGGTACAAGTACCATAACAATGAAACACAGTGTGCCCTGGCTCTCTCTCTGCCCAATATTGAAAAATAAATAACTAACAACAATCACAGAAACAATAATAAAAAAAAAAAAACTTAACAATAAATAGCACTAGCCCTCCTACTGTAATGTAAAAAAAGAAAAACACTAAATAAATAAATACAATTATAAAAGTTGAAAATCAGGCTGCAGGTTTCCAGCTACCTCCTTCTGGCTGTGCTGCTGATACTATTGTAATAAATGCTGATAAATCACTTAAGAAATGTTGAATAGTTGAATTACCAAGATCATCAAGGACTCCTCTCACCCCAGTAACCATCTGTTTGAGCTGTTGCCCTCAGGCTGGCGCTACAGGTCACATAAAATTCGACAAACAGACTGAGGGATAGCTTCTTTTCCAAAGCTATCACCATATTAAATAACCCAACACAATATCAGTAGGACACCTGCAATAACACTGATGTCAACTGCAATAATCTCATTACATCCTATAACATGTGCAATATCTGTCAAATGTTTACAGCCTCCCATATTATTTTATCTTTTCACACTATTTATCCCACAATATTTATTTTCTCATGTCATTTGCACTACTCTCATGTATGGAAGCGTATTGCATTCACACAAAAAAATAATTTCGGCTCTGTTTTTCTGAATTAATGAGATACTGTTTTCTGAAAAAAAAAAAAAAAAAAAAAAATTGGCTCCGTTTATCTGTGTCAGTGGGACAGTGGTCCCTGATCCAGAAAACAGTATCTCGTAAACTCAAAAAAACAGCACCGATTTTTTTTAAAACTCATTTTTTCCTCGTAATTATGAGATAATTATCTCATTAATTCAGAAAAACACAGCTGAAATTATTTTTTTGTGTAAATGCAATATGTTTCCGTACGCATGCTATTTGCACTACTTAATTCTATTTTTTTTCTTCTACAAACATTCTTAGTTGCAATACTTTTATTTTTAATTTTTTCCTAATATAAATAAGTGTTGTTGCCTTGAAATTCTTGCACCAAACTGGAGCGCTCTACCTCAATTTTGTTGTGTTTGTACAATGACAAAGAGATTCTGAATAGACAGAAAAAAAATCATTTTGGAACTACCATAAATGTAGCACTGGGTCTTTATGGGTTTATAGATGCATCCCATTCATACTTTTCAGGCTTTCCTCAAATTTAACAGCTGTTTCATTGGCCTGCATTTACATTTTCAATCATTTGTGAACATCTAGGATTAAATGGTGCAGTTTTACCCAAATATACAGGGTGGGGAAGCAAAATTTACAATATTTCGAGGCAGGGATTGAAAGACAGTGTATGACCAATTAGTTTATTGAAAGTCATGAGAATTTATTTGCCACAAGAAAATTGACATAATAGAAAATGTTTTTATTCTATGTGTCCTCCTTCTTTCTCAATAACTGCCTTCACACGCTTCCTGAAACTTGCGCAAGTGTTTCTCAAATATTCGGGTGACAACTTCTCCCATTCTTCTTTAATAGTATCTTTAAGAAAGTGGACATTGCTGTGTGATGTTCTATTGGTAGCATGTTCTAAAACACCCCAAACAGCAGAATCCAGAGGGTTTAGATCTGGGCTAGAAGGCGGCCATAAACATGATTCCCAAAAATTGCTAAAGTTGGATTTGTTGCTGTTGTCAACAAGTGTTTTGGTGTTCTTGTGGAAGATTTTAACTTCAAATCATATTTTACTGCATTTCTAATGGTCTTGTTGTCTACCTCAAGTTCAATTGCCATTTTTCTCATGGATTTGGTTGGATCCTTTAGGATTTTGGATTTGAGAGCTTTAATAAAAGCTTTGGTACGTTTTTTGTTGTTTCCTCCACTTCCAGACTTTCTCGTAATAGTTTTGCTCATAGTCATTCTCTTCTTTCCATTATAAACAGTCTTTATGGACACTCCAACTATTTTTGAAATCTCCTTTGGTGTGACGAGTGCATTCAGCAAATCACACACTCTTTGACGTTTGCTTTCCTGATTACTCATATGGGCAAAAGTTTCTGAAAAGGTATGGATAATAGTGTTAGGTATGATTATGACATCAATATATGTTTGGTTTCAAAACAATTGACGTAGTGCCTGCTGAGAAAAACCAACTAAATGCTCATTGTAAATTTTGCTTCCCCACCCAGTACATCTCCTGTCAGACTCCCCCCTTCAAGTGACAAATGCATATATCTTTGCAAATTAGGTACATTTCTTGCAGGACCTAAATTCTGCCATATACACTTTCTTTGACGTACATTGGTCTAAGTAATGCTGCAGTCTGACAGGCTCCGGTTCACCATTTAGTTCCACAAATATTCAGTGCCACATGGACATTGAGCATGCCCAAAAAAAGGACAAGGGAAAAAAAAAAAAAAAAAAAAAAAGTTTGCTGCATTTCCTTTCCTCCTCCACGATTTTTTTTTTTTTTTCCCAAAAGTTGCTGCTCACAGGCAAGAAAAAAAAAAGTGTTGATGAATGAAGCTCTCATACAAAGTGAGTTGCTGACAGCTCTGGAGACCTGAGGGACCAATTCATTTGCAGCGTGAGTGCGATATGTTGAGATCAGTCCCTCAGATGTCCCAGACGCCCCAGCACTTTGAAAGAGTCGCGGGCCTGTGCCGACGCTGGAAATTCAGCAGCCCTCTAAATGAATTAGTGCTTTAGAACGCCGAGCTCCGGCTGTAACGGCAGTAATGGCGGATTTCTCATTACCTGAGTGTATGAATCACAGCAGCAGGTCTCTGAACATCAGCCCCTTTCATTTCTATATCTAATTTCTGACGTAAGTTTACAGTAGGACGGTAAGTGGCCGTACGTCGAAGGAGTGGAATGTTTTATCAGAGAACACATATGTACGAGCGTGTCATTGAACGTATCACATAGAAATGGGACTTGACAAGAGATTAGTAGTCACTTTTCGATTGGACTTATGCACGAAACTTTGTCGAGATTTACTAAATGTTGAAAAAACAGAAGTGCATAATGTCAGTTTTTCCATTAAATCACAAATTTGATGATTTGTTCATTTGACACAAGAAGTCATTCCATAAACATGGCGATGAACATAAATATTGTGTTGTTTTACATATATATTCTCAGGCATCTGTTTCGGATGCCTCCTGGACGCCTCCCTGGGGAGATGTTCCGGGCATGTCCCACCAGGAGGAGGCCTCGGGGAAGACCTAGGACACGTTGGAGAGAATATGTCTCTTCTCGGCTGGCCTGGGAATGCCTCAGGTCCCCCCAGAAGAGCTGGAGGAGGTGTCTGGGGAGAGGGAAGTCTGGGCATCCCTGCTTAGACTGTTGCCCCTGGATAAGCAGAAGACAATGGACTACTACTACTACTACTACTACTACTACTACTACTACTACTACTACTACTACTACTACTACTACTACTACTACTATTAACAACAACCCCTCTATTCGACACTACATTAAAAAATGTTTCCATTTCCTTGTGTCCACACATACCGCTCCATGTTTCTTTTAAAACTCTTTGCTTTTTGTCAACATCCAATTTTTTTTTTATTCGCATGACTCTAGTAGCAGAAAAAGGTCTTTCTATTGCAGTTTTGCGTAATATACCAATTGCACTACACCTGAAAAACCACCTCTTACCAGCATGAAATCTTTTAATTGAAAGACAGCAAAGCCGTGTGAAATTGAAAAAAGAGGCGTCAAAAGACAAAAATGACGCAATGACTGAAATTAAGTTAAAGATGAACGTTTTGTAAAAGAATTAAAAACAGACATTGGTAAAGTTTTACAGTGGAAATTTCATGAAAAGCACTCCGTGAGCACAGACCTCCACCAAGGCAGATCAGTCCCCCTCCCCCCCATCACCACCAAAATTTAATCATTTGTTCCTTGTGCCGGTATCACCATTTCCTGAAAATTTCATCCAAATCCATCCATAACTTTTTGACTTATCTTGCTAATAGACAACCCCCCCCCCCCCCCCCATCACCACCAAAATGTTATCATTTGTTCCTTGTGCCAGTATCAACATTTCCTGAGAATGTCATCCAAATATAGCCATAAGTTTTTGAGTTATCTTGCTAACAGACAAATCCCAATAGAAAAATTACCTACACGGTTCCTTGGCGAAGGTAATAATTTTTCAAGATCAATGTCATTTAAGTCGTTCTTGTGTAATTCACTCAACACTACTGATATCATGAGGGTTTAATCTGGCCTGGGTCACTTTAACCCCGGGTATATACTGGACTGGGGGTAGACTTTGACCCGTTACACCAGTTCTGGATTCCCATCTCTACCGTCCCAACATTCATCACTCAAATGTTGGAGCGATCATAGGATTTCCTGTTTCTTTTGCCGATGCGATGTCGACCTTAAGGCTCTTTTCTGGCGAAAATTTATCCGGCGAGTGAAAGGGTCCATTTTTCCTCTTTACTTAATGCGGCAATTTTTTTCCTTCGAGGACCTTCGAGGCAATTCTGACGTTCATTTGACTTCTATATTATTTATAACTCTGATTTAGATGAAACACTGTAGGAGCGCTTTGTCTGGGGGGATAAAAACCCTCTTTCACGTCACCGGGGCTCTTAAAAGTCCACCTTGTGCTTTAAGTCGCTGACCCTCCCTCTCCTCTATTCATCGCTCAACAAATGGCGGTGCCTGTAGAGAGGCCGGTTTCTATTCCCTGCTGTGATTTCCATTAGAGCCACGGCAACACAATAGAGCACTTTTTTTTTAAGCTTTTGACATTGCCATTGTTAATGGACGAGGGTCAGGGGATGATATGTAAAATCTAGTGCATAAAAGACGAGTTAATGCGCCGCTCTACTGTACTGGTCTTACAACGCCAACATGTCCTCTCACCTCTATGCTGAGTGTTCTTTACCTGAATGCATCATCGTCAAATTAATTACGTGACCCCCTCGGCCCCCGATGCACACCGCACAATAGGGCTGTGTGTGTTTGATAGCGCCATTCATTCATATAGAGTAAGTCATCAGAGCCAAGGTTGCCATTACGTGGCAAGGCCTGGAAATACAAACACAGTGAATGGATGCATTTACTGAATACTCGGTTCAAAAGGGCTGCAGGGGAATCACTCTCTATCACGAGTAGTAGCACTCAAAGAGGGCAGCACCACAGAGTATAAAGACACCCATTAAAAAAAGACGGAAAAGCACAAAAACATCAAAACTAACGTGATCGTTGTGGAAAATTACACCACTGATCACATACAGGCATGGGGAGTTTACATGGAACAGCTGGGTTTGCATTACAGTTTTCCGCAAAATAACAGCGATATTTCTACAATTTTGACTTGTAGGTGTTTCCGTTGAAGAGTGTTTGACTTCTGATGCGTGATTCTAGTAAAGTCCCATCTCGCATAATATTGTAATTCTCGTAAAATACTGAATAGTTCTCGTAAGATGCTGTTTAAGGAAGATGGAGGTACTGAGTTTGATGCCAAACCTCCACGGTGTTGGGACTGTAGTGTTGGTTGACCTACTGCTATTCCACTGACTGTCTTGGGGTTCAAACACGTTCTGTATATGAAATCACTGGGTATTACAAAAAGGTTGTCATTAAAATTAAGTTACAGTTAAACTGACACTTTGGCAATATTGTCATAGAACTGGCACCATCAGGAACTCGGGCTCAATACAAAACTTCAAATAACTACTCAAAACTCACAGATTCAAACTTGCATTTTCTTGAGCCCTTTTGTTCTCCTTGTTTTGTTTGTTTGTGAAGCATCTTTGAATGTCCAAAAAAGCGCAATATAAGTGTGATGTATTATTATTATTATTATTATTATTATTATTATTATTATTATTATCCTCCTTTCTTTTGTGTTAACTTTCTGTTACCATCTCTCTCGGTTTTAACTCTTTCGGTGCCAGACAGTTAAGGGGCTAATAAGCCTTAAAAGTGCCACAGATTTTGGCCGTTTTTCAGTATTTCGCGTCGTTTTTATAATATTTGAAGAATCCTGCAGGAAACCGCTTGGTAACATCTGACCGATTGCTAATTAGATTCAAAACGCACCGGACGCAGCCAATTCATTATTGATCGTAATTTGCATAATTCATAACAATAATAATAATCTTTATTTATATAGCACTTTTCATACATTAAAAACTGTAGCACAAAGTGCTTTACATATCAGTTTAAAAATCAGTACCGCTCCCCACCCACACCCACCCACTCACCCGCACACACACACACACACACACGCAAACCCACAAGCTCACACATACTTAAGAAGACTGACTGAGCACGGGTAGACCAGAACAAAAATGTACAAGTAAAAGTAAAACATCAATTTAGGAGGCGCTGTCTCAGGGAGCCATCCGCACCAGGATGCAGCCACCGACCCCGGCGACCAGGCACCAGCAACACAGCCCCGCATCCCAACTAGTGGGAGAGGGCCAACTGGGACCCCCACCCACCAGAAAGGAGCGGACCCCAGTGAGAGAAGGCGCCACAGCCCCCGGAGTCCACAGCCGCCCGCCGGCATGGAGGGCTCCCTCTGATGAAACACCGGAGAATAAGAAACATTAAAAAGATATAAAAATATTATTCGGTCGCGTGACCTCAAATTCCCGTCTGCTTGGTCTCAAAAGGGGGACACAGAAAGAACGTCATCGAAATGTGAGAAAGAAATGGGGGTGGATGGTTTGTTTGTACACAAATGTGGCGTGTTCTCCAAAGCCGATCTGATCGGCCCGTGGCACTTTACAGGTTGTTTTCGTAAAGCCGATTTAATCGGCCCATGGCACTGAAAGAGTTAAACCCATGTCTTGAATCAGCTGTAAAATAGACTAAAAACAATTATCTATCATCCTATTTGTTTCTCATCTCTTGGTTACCATGTTAGGCTTCCTTATCCATGAAAATATTGGTTTTAATATTTTTGGTGTGAGCCTCTGAGCCTTTTTTTTGTCAGTATACCCCTCGTTGTGCACTCTGCAAGTCACCACCTCTAGACTGAATTGACCTCACGAGTGGACATGCCCGTCTTTACTTGTTTTGCTTTTGTGCAGGTAAACTGGATAACAAGGTAAAATGAGAATCCCCAAAAAGCTCATATGATTGGAACAGAAGCTGTCTGTCAATGTGTTGGCCGACAGTGCACTTATGATTTCAGTTTTGGCTCTAATTGCTTTATGAGCTTATTTTTATAACTGGGTTGAAACGGACCCTAACAACACGAAGGTCATAATTTCAACTAGAGTATTTTATAATTCAGTGAAAAAAAATTCTTTTGTATTATTTTGTTGAAATAGAGGTTCCTGACAAAGTCAAAAAGCCTTGATGCAATACACAAATTTTATGTTGTTGAGGTATTGTGATCACTTAGCTTTGTGTGTTTGCATGTTTGTTTGTTTGTTAGCAAGATAACTCAAAAAGTTATGGACAGATTTTCATGACATTTTCAGAAAATGTTGATACTGGCACAAGGAAGAAATGATTAAATTTTGGTGGTGATGGGGGGGCAGATCTGTCTTGGCGGAGGTCTGCGCTCTGAGTGCTTTTCTTGTTCATTTTCGCATTTAAAACCTAAAATGGGTCTGCGCTGACCCTAACACAAGACAGACTGATGTCATGAAATTGCGTTGTATGTCACGCTAGTTGTTAAGGTATTTGGCGTCCTATACGTACGCATTTTTATCCTTTCATGTGTTACTCAACGCCATTTGATTGTGAGTCAATTTACGCCAAGATCTCCAGTTTGCATATCTGTAACCACTAACCCTTACCCGCTAATCGTGTGGTATTTGACGCATTGTGAACGTACATGCGGAAAGCTTATAATACGTACAGATAACCACTTTTAATTTGCAATTATTGATTATACACACACACACACACACACACACACACTACAATTAAAATTAAAATACAATTAATGATAATTAACTGGCAGTTACAATTCACAATATCATGTTGCACAAGAGGAAGAGGAAGGGAACATATAATCCCAAGGCCAAGTCTTTATTTATGACAGGGGCCATGCAGAACAGATTTCTGGGAGAGAACTATACATCAGGAATTGACCAACGACTTGTGGATCCAGAATTGTCGAATAATCCAGGCAACATTGAATGAACTGTGTGATGTTATTAAATCTCTCATGGTACCAGACTTGTCCTGCACTCAGGAAGCAGTTCCCTCTAGGGCCGAATACAACACTTGCCAGTTCTCTGACACCGTACCGATACCGAAACATCACAATTTACTTCACTATTACACAATCACGCCCCCAGCCTGGTGCCACCCCCTAGATATAAACACAAGCCACACCTTCATTTCACAGGCATTTACCATAGTAGAGAAAAGGAAGAGGTGGGTGTGGTCAGAGGACGGAGGAAGGAGAGAAGAGTGGTGACCAAACCAGGAACAAGACAAGAGTCTGCCTTGGTCCAGCTTTAGCAGAATGGAGAAAAAGCAGCAGCTAAACGGACGCAGACTTGGCGATGTTACTGTTGTACTTGTAAGTATCGCTGAGATAAATTCCCTGTACTCTATGTATTTCAGTGGATTTGTGCTCTTGATGATACTATTGGTTTCCTCATTTGTGAACCAAGATTATAATCGTTAACGAAAACGAACGAAATGACGAAAACTAAAATTGAAAGACACATTTTCGTTAACTGAAATAAATAAGAACTAGTTAAAAGAAAAAAACGATAACTAACTGAAACTGTATTGTGGTTACAAAACTAAAACGTATTAAAATTATGTATAACATTCCCTTCGTTTTCATCTTTGTCACTGTCGGATTGATAGCAAATTGATTTATTTCGCTCCAGCAATTGTAGCTAGCGGCACCATACGGCACTTCACAGTCTGTCATGTCTGGTCACTGGTGGTTTCCAGTCGTCTTCTGGTCCCCACTCTACCTGGAACATACAGACTAAAGCTGGGACACAGCAACACAGTCCTGGATGGGATTTACGTTAGTGATGAGTGGGGTCGAGTTTTTTTTTTGTGCTTACTGTGTGTGTGTGTGTGTGTGTGTGTGTGTGTGTGTGTGAGAGTGACAGAGACAGAGCGGGGCTAAAGGACAGAGTCAGACAGGTGTTGAACTAGCATCCAGGTAAAAACTGGAGAGTTTATCACCATGAAAAGGCCTTCCAAGACCTTAACTGCACAGTTTACAAGAGGAGAGAAGAGGAGAATGAAAACTAATCCAATTACAGAGGTATGGAACCTGTTAGAATGTTAAAAACCTGAACTGAAATGAAGCAAAGTTGGCTAATAATGGAACTGGAGATGATTAAGAGATGAGATATCTGCTAAGGTGTGGTTTACTGCTGATGGACTGGGTTATATATGTTTCTATATGGTTTATATATTTTTATAAGTGGTTTATATATGTTTCTATCTGGTTTAACTGCTGGTTAGCTGGTTTATGTATGTTTTTATCTGGTTTAACTGCTGGTTAGCTGGTTTATGTATGTTTCTATCTGGTTTAACTGCTGGTTAGCTGGTTTATATATGATTCTATCTGGTTTAACTGCTGGTTAGCTGGTTTATGTATGTTTCTATCTGGTTTAACTGCTGGTTAGCTGGTTTATATATGATTCTATCTGGTTTACTGCTGGCTGCTTTGTGCATCTCCTCTCACGCTTTGCACATCTTCGCATTGTTTTCACGTAAGTTACGTTGTGTATGGATCACACACACACACACCCAACCTGCTATAGGGAATTTATACATCATAATGAACATGTGTTTGTGTCTCTGCTCAATGAGCCGCCCTAACCTGACCCTAAAATACAGTGTCCTGAGTAACCAGTGATTCGCGCCTCACTAATTTCTTTGAATAGGATGGTGAGGAAGATAAAATATATGAAATAACTAAAACTAATACTAAAACTAATACTAAAACTAAGCATTTAGAAAAAAACGATAACTAATAGAAACTAGCAAACCTGCTCTAAAAACTAATTAAAACTAACTGAATTAGAGAAAAAAAAAGTCAAAACTAAAAACTAAACTATAATTAAAAATCCAAAACTATTATAACCTTGTTGTGAACTCATTTTAGGAACGATATCCAGATGCTTGATAGCTAGCGGCGATATTAGCATACTCACTTGTAATCCTGGTTGTTTGTGTCATGTTGGTGTATGTTTGTTCAGTTTACTAGATCGCACTTTCTCACAGGAGTGCAGTTTTTACCACTAACCGCAGATTTTTGTCAGTTGAATCAAATTTTCGTCAGACGTGTAGTTCATTATTTGACTCATGTCTAATTGGTTTTGTCTGAATAGCGACTGGCGTAACAACCAGCCTTGATGTTGGATCTTACCTGGTGTAATATGCTACTTGTCCAGGTGAAGGTCTACATGACTGTTGTTGTTACAAATGTCAGCCCCAGGATGACAGCTCGCCAATCGTTAGCAGGGCTGGGATGCAGTGACAGATGAAACCTGCTGATGTTTGTTAGCCTGTTAGCTCTTAAACTGTGCTGCTAACGTGAGCAGCGCAATGCTAGCAGCTGCAGATGGAGCTCCAAAGTGCTGGTCTCTGCACCCACAACTGACGTGTCAATGTGACCCTGTGAACCACCTGGATGGCCAGGGGGTTCCTGTCCACACGTCCACCCACTGAAGCGCCGGTTCCACGACCTCCTCCATGAAGTGAAAACAACTGTCCGAAACTTCAGTGTCCGGCTGAAGTTTTCCACTCAGCTCCAGTAGCGTATCCGATCACTACTTTCTGTGTTCTCGTCACCGGCTTCATTGTAAACAAATGCACATGGTCGGAGGGGGAGAGTTAAGGGTGGGTTTTACCACAGTGAATATGTCCTCCGAAACAGTAGGGGGAGCTCTGTAGAGAAAAATGATACAAGAATATGAGGTAAGGAAACTTCCAAAAGTATTCTTCTGCACAAGATAGAAATGTATGCATATTATTCTATAGTTGTACAAAAAATAAAATGTAAACTTTTGAATGAGTTCAGTCGTACATAAAATGTATTGTGTGTTTTTTATCCATTAGAATACGAATGAATACTTTTTGACAAGAATGATAAACATGAAATACAATAACTTTATGATTGTGCTTCCTTCATTATGGATACGAATTCACCAACGTGGGTCTACTGTCAAAAATACGTCGCAACTTCACAGGCATCATTTATCGGGCAGAGGATACATCGATTCCACAGATAGTACATGAGCTGAGAGACAGCGGGCGTATATCGAGGCTAGGGATGTAACGATTACCGGTATAATGATAAACTGTGGTAAAATTCCTTACGGTTAGTATTACTGTTTAAATTCTAGTTATCATGATAACCATGTTTGATTAACGCACTTTGAAAACTAATGGTACTGCACATTTCCTGGAGAAGCACTATCTATCTATCTCTGAAAAAGAAACTCAAACAACTCAAAATTTGACGGAAAATGGGCAAACAGTGGCCATAAGGTGACATCTTTAATGCACATTTGTATGTTTGATTGTTTACATGTTAATATTTGAATGTTTCTGCCAACAGAAAGTACATTGTGGCTATTATTTTAATTTATTTATTTTTCAAAGCATAACATGGTTAAATTATTTCAGTGTGTGTATGAGTACTTTTTGAACATTTAAGCACAATTTCAACAATACTGCAATAACCGTGATATGAAATGCTCATATCGTCATGTCATTAATCAAGGCAATGGCATGGATTCTGCAGCAGCCGCCCTGGGTCCCCTGCTCGCCTTGCTATTTGCCAGCAATATTAGCAGCATATTTCAACTGACCAGGCAAATTCCTGTATAGCAGGGGTGTCAAACTCATTTTAGTTCAGCTAAATTTGATCTGCAGTGGGCCGAACCAGTAAAATAATAACATAATAATATAAAAGTAATGTCAACTCCAAACTTTTCTCTATATTTTACAGTGAAAAAAGTCAAATTAAACAATGAAAATGTTTACATCTACAAACTGTCCTTTCACACAATGTGAATAACTTGAACAAACTGAAAGAATAAGTGTAATTTTAACAATATTCTGCCTCAGTTTATCATTTACACATGTTCATTATAACTTACAGATCGCAGTGGATCTACAAATACACAAAACATTTAGTATCAGACAGAATATTGTTAAAATTGCATTTATTTTTCTTAAGACATTTCAGGTTTTTCACATTCGTTCAGATTATTCACATTTTTTGTGAAATTATATTTTGTTTTAGTGTAAATATATGAAAATATTTTAATTTACAAAGAGAAAAATTTGGAGTTGTGAGTATTTATAGATTATTATGTTATTATTTTACTGGTCCGACTCACTAGAGATTGAATTGGTCTGCATGTGGAACCTGAACTAAAATAATTGTTAATTTCATAATATCTATTTTTATATTTCACAAATTCATCTTAAGGGCCAGACTGGACCCTTTGGCGGGCCTATTTTGGCCCCTGGGCTGCATGTTTGATACCTGTGCTGTATAGCCTACCATTGGCTTTGGCTTCTGTGCCAGTAAAGTACATGTGAAGTGCTTGTTGGAGCTGCGGTATATCATAGTTTCCAGCGTAGCCCACTCGTATGCTGCTACACAGTGTGCACCAGGAGCACAAAGCCACAGAATCCATACTAGTGCCTCAATATGCACCCGCTGTCTCTGAACTCATGCGCTATCGGTGAAATCGATGCATTTTCTGCTCGATAAATAATGCCTGTGAACTGGCACGCATTTTTGACAGTAGAGTCACGTTAGGGAATTTGTATTTGTAAAGTTTGCATTTCGTGTTAATAATTCTTGTCAAAACGTATTCATTTGTATTCTGACAAATAAAATACACACAATACATTTTATGTACGACTGAACTAATTCTAACGTTTACAAATATTTATTTTTTGCACAACTATAGAATAATATGCATGCATTTTTATCTTATGCACATGAATACTTCTGACAGTTTCCTTACCCCATACAGAAACAGCAAAGATGGTAAAATGTTCCATAGTTCCACTTTAAACAATAGTGTGGAAGTGGGAGTACCTGGGCAGGAACCAAAGGAATGTTGAAAAGTAAGACTGTATGATCTCAAAAAATCAGGAGGGGATGTTGAAGTGTGGATAGAACAACTGAAGGGGAAACTGCAGCTCCTTTTAAAGACTAACAGCAATCACAGCCAGGTGAGGAGGAACAGGACAGGTGAACCCAATGACCCCCAACGACCTGTGGACCAGCTCCGAAACCAGAAAGAAAGACAACTGTGGGGGTCAATCTGTGCCTGAAAAGACTAAAATAAACAGAAACAAACACCGGCTTCAAACTGAACATTTAAGAATAGACACATGGATCAGCACAAAAAAACAAAAACAAAAAAAATACACTCTAGATGTTTGGACAGGCTTTTGAAAAAAAAAAACAAACAAACATTTTAAGTCCAACACATTAACTTATGGTAGATGAATTCATTTTCATTGTGATGTCTTGACCTGTTCAGACATCAGAAATGACAGTAATGTATATTAAACATGTAAATTTCCTCACACTTCTTACTTATTGCACCTTTACGTTTTAGTGTTAAGTGTAAAAAAATAGCTCAGTTTAACACATTTACGATTAAAATCACATTCAGTTATGATAAAAACAGGAGGAAATAGATGAACTAGTCAATAAGTCTAAGTAATAAATATTCCAACTTCATTCTCATAAAATTATGACTCTTTGTTTTTGACTTTATTCTCTTAAAATTATGGGTTTATCTAGATATTTTATTACTTTATTCTCATGGTGACAAGTGTTGTCATTACCCCATCCACCAAAGGGGAGGTAAGGGGTGTTGTTTTTGGTTCAGTTTGTTTGATTGTTAACACTCTACCAGCAAAACTATTGGTTGAATTCATGCCAAATTGGGTTTATAGATTGCCAGTGACCCAGAATAGATGTGATGACATTTTGGGAAAAATCGGTAAAAGTTTCAATTTTTTATGAATTTCTTAAATCTTTTTTTTTTCCCCCCAAATTTACCTATAATGGGTGAAATTTCACATCTCTAGCAGCAAAACTATTGGTTAAATTCATACCAAATTGGATTTATAGATTGCCAGTGACCCAGAATACATCTGATTACATTTTCGTGAAAGTAGGTTAAAGTTCAAATTTTTTATGAATTTTTTAAAATCTTTTTTTCCCCCCATTTACTCATAATGGGCAAAATTTCACATCTATAAAAACATACATTTTTATTTCAATTTACTTCAGACTTGCCACATATATAGAGGCAACTGATATGCTGACATCAGCACATGCATTCACATGATGACATCAGCTGGACCGATGACAAAATAATGATAACGGATTGGATTTACAGGGTGGGGAAGCAAAATTTACAATATTTTGAGGCAGGGATTGAAAGACAGTGTATGACCAGTTAGTTTATTGAAAGTCATGACAATTTGTTTGCCACAAGAAAATTTACATCATAGAAAATGTTTTTATTCTATGTGTCCTCCTTCTTTCTCAATAACTGCCTTCACACGCTTCCTGAAACTTGCGCAAGTGTTCCTCAAATATTGGGGTGACAACTTCTCCCATTCTTCTTTAATAGTATCTTCCAGACTTTCTCGTAATAGTTTTGCTCATAGTCATTCTCTTCTTTCCATTATAAACAGTCTTTATGGACACTCCGACTATTTTTGAAATCTCCTTTGGTGTGACGAGTACATTCAGCAAATCACACACTCTTTGACGTTTGCTTTCCTGATTACTCATATGGGCAAAAGTTTCTGAAAAGGTATGGATAATAGTGTTAGGTATGATTATGACATCAATATATGTTTGGTTTCAAAACAATTGACGTAGTGCCTGCTGAGAAAAAAACAACTAAATGTTCATTGTAAATTTTGCTTCTCCACCCTGTATATAGCGCCTTTCTAGACACCCAAAGCGCTTTACATTATTGACCCATTATTCATTCGCTCTCACATTCTCCCTCTAGTGGTGGTAAACTACATCTGTATCCACAGTTGCCCTGGGGCAGACTGACAGAAGCGTGGCTGCCATTTTGCACCGACGGCCCCTCTGACCACCACCAAACAGTCATACGCCAGTGTGGGTGACACTGGAGGCAAGGAGGGTGAAGTGTCTTGCCCAAGGACACAACGGACTGACTAGGACAGAAAGGGATTCGAACCACCAGCCCTTTGGTTATTGGACGACCCTCTACCACCTGAGCCATGGCCGCCCAGTTGGTACAATACATGTGGGGGGTGGGGTTTGTTGTGCCTGGAACCACTTGTTTTCTTATGTGGTCCTAATATGCTATTGCGGTGTTGTAATCATTCATTTTTGTGTGTAATATGTTATTACACTGAACAAAAATATAAACGCACCACTTTTGTTTTTGCTCCCATTTTTCATGAGCTGAACTCAAAGATCTAAAACTTTTTCTATGTACACAAAAGGCCTATTTCTCTCAAATATTGTTCATAAATTTGTCTAAATCTGTGTTAGTGAGCACTTCTCCTTTGTCCTTTGCTGAGATAATCCATCCACCTCACAGGTGTGGCAGATCCAGATGCTGATTAGACAGCAGGATTATTGCACAGGTGTGCCTTAGGCTGGCCACAATAAAAGGCCACTCTAAAATGTGCACTTTTACTGTATTGGGTGGTCCAGGGGGGTCAGAAAACCAGTCAGTATTTGGTGTGACCACCATTTTCCTCGCACAGTCTTCTTCATGAATTCTCTGAAACAGCTTTGGAGATGGTTTATGGTAGAGAAATGAACATTCAATTCACAGGCAAAAGCTCTGGTGGAGATTCCTGAAGTCAGCATGCCAATTGCATATTCCCTCAAAACTTGTGACATCTGTGGTATTGTGCTGTGTGATAAAACTGCACATTTTAGAGTGGCCTTTTATTGTGGCCAGCCTAAGGCACACCTGTGCAAAAATCCTGCTGTCTAATCAGCATCTTGATATGCCACACCTGTGAGGTGGATGGATTATCTCAGCAAAGAAGAAGTGTTCACTAACACAAATTTAGACAGATTTGTGACCAATATTTGAGAGAAATAAACCTTTTGTGTACACAGAAAAAGTTTTAGATCTTTGAGTTCAGCTCATGAAAAATGGGAGCAAAAACAAAAGTGGTGCGTTTATATTTTTGTTCAGTGTATATTTTCAGAGATAATTCACATGAAACTAATATTTCACTTTAAATTTCAAGATTTCAACTAACAACTTCATATATGATTGTTTTTCTTACGTAAGTTAAAAATGATCACCTTCAACATATTCACATTCTAACTTGTTAAAGAATAGTCAGTTCAGTCACAACAGCCACAGTTTATTCCTCAGACGAGTCAGTTCCACCCAGTGAAGGTTTTTCCTGAACAGATGCAACACTTTGCAACAGTGACACTGTTTAGTTTTGGACTCACTGTTCACAGAGAAGCTGTTAATACCCAGTTGAGCTTCTGGGATTCTTTGAGTTCCCGGGGCGGGGGGACACACGATGAGGCAGGTAACCCCAGGGGCGCGGGGTGGTGGTGGAGTGTCTTTGCTTTTGTTTAATGTTTTATTCTGCTATTGTCCCATGTCATTTTGTGTTTCTATGCCTTTGTAAAGCACTTTGAATTGCCTTGTGTATGATTGGTGCTATACAAATACATTTGCCTCGCCTTGCCTTAATGTTGCATCATGTTTAACAAAATACAGATGATTGTATGCTTTATATTCAGGCTCAAAATGTGAAAACTAAATCCAAAAATGATTCAATGGATTAAAAGGACAAAGTTCTCCTGCTGATATTAGAGGGGTCATATTTTTTTAAACCCACTTTTATTAGTCTTTGATACATTTATTTGAAATATATTATTCCAATACTGTATATTATATTGTATTATATTATATTATGTTACTATTACATTAAAAGCACTTGAGGGGTAGGATTTAACCCTTTCATGCACAGTGGTCACTACAGTGGACAGTTCTTCTACAGCTGGTCTCTTGTATATTTATGGATTTTGTTGTTTTACTTGCATATCAACCAACACAGCGGATACTTATGCACCATCCCATAATACACTGCAATTCATACCATTATTGTAACATTCCTGTTCTTGATAAACCTGATCTGCAGCAACATGTTTGAGTGTAAATCAATTGCTAATTGTTATTAGACTGTAATTAACAGTTTGGTTTTTTTTACGTTGTTGTGTTGTGTTGTTTTTTGCACATTATTTGAGTGAGTAATAACTACTATTATAGTATGTTAAAATGTGAGAAAACATCAGATTAGCAACATTAAAAAAAACATTTATTTCCTAGTTTTCACACAGTATGTCAGTAAATACATGTTTCTTTGCTTCAAAAATTAAACACATGGTGCCCAGCTGAGCGGACATTTTTGTAACTCCATGAAAAATAGGTTCATAAAAAAAAAAAATAAAAAAAAAAAAAACTTCATTCACATTGTTTTTTTAATTCCTAAAGAGGAATAAAAACACTCAGGAAAAAAAAAATCTTGATTAAGGTTCTCATAATTCATGCATGAAAGGGTTAATAAGTCTTTACTTCTTCCTCCTCCTTTTCGACTATGCAAAATTCAGACTTGCACATACTTGAAGATTCTGTTCAATTAAATGTTATTTTGTTTTTGTCACATTTTGCTTTGTTTTGTTTTATTTTGTTTCGTTGCATGTTCAAAATAAATAATTTGGGGACCGTAATAGTTGGTAAAGTTTGAATTTGAACCCTCCAGGTGCTGCAAAGCTATCTTTATATTCATTCCGGCAAAAATCAAGTGGATTTCTACAACCTGTTTTAATTCCTGCTTAATTTGTTACGTTTTATAACTAGTTACGTCACAACATTTGCACATATAAGGCCAAGACTTCCGACGAACATTTCTCCGAGTACGACATAATTGTTCATCAGCAGCAGCGGTTGTAGTAAAAACTGAAAATATGTCCAAACTTCAAGTCGATTACCTAAAATATTCAGTTGTTGGTTGAACAGGACAGAGCAGCACAGCCAATAACCTGAAGGGGGCGGGGCCTGAAGGTGCTCATTTGCATTTAAAGGGCCAGTGCTCAAAACCACCTTTCTGATATCATTACTCAGAAATTAATGTAAAATTAATGAAGAATTCAGATCCAAGCATAGCATTTACAATTTACCACAGGGAAATGTTTGAAAATGCAGAATTCCATTTTTAAATAAAGCAAAATATCACTCCTTTAACAAAATACAGATGATTAAAATGTGAAAACTAAATGCAAAACTGATTCAGTGGATTAAAAGGACAAGGTTCTCCTGCTGATATAAACCACTAGAAATATTAAGGAGTAGAAAATATGAAAAACCCTGAAGGTAGCGCCACATTTTTGACAGTATTGTGTGTTGAATGTTCATTTGTTTAAAGACCTCAAACCTGTTAAACCTTCCATCACCTCTGAATCTGAACCTGTGGCCCTGCTGAGATTTTCCAAACAGTACCAAGGTTCTTTATCATTTCCTGTTACAATCATACACTATATGGACAAAAGTATGTGGACACGTTGAATTCAGGTGTTTCTTTTCTAACAGGGGTCTGGGATACAAAATAATAATAACAAATGTTGTAATATAGTTTTATATTGAGATAAATATCGTTGCGTTGGTTAGTTTGGTTTAAATTGTTATTTTTGCTTCCAAAATGCCTCAGGGATGGTTTTGACTTAATTTCTGTCAACATTGATTTATTTATTTATTTTTTTATCCATGATTATGATTTTAAATGTTCTACTGCTAAATTTCTAAAATATTTTTTCCTGCTCTGACTGTAAATAATAATCTTCTACCACAACTATATATCAAATCAGTATGAACAGGACCCAATATTTATGTCCTTTCATTATTTTTTATTTATCTATTTATTTATTTTTCAAAATTTCATATTGTTTTTGTCTTCTTTCTTCTTTTTACATAGTTTTCATCTTGGTTTCTCTTTTTTTTTTATAATGTTTTTTGTTTTTTTGTTTCATTAATTAACAATTAAATCTCCCTGACCCACTCTGGTTCCAAACTATGAATCTGGGAAAAGGCATCTGTAAATGTTTTTGAGTCGGTTTTTTTTTTTATTTTTTTAATATACATATCACTTTGCCCTTATTACATCTTTTACATAATTTTTTGTCTTCCTTTTTGCTTTTTTCATCTGGTCTGCATTTTTTAAATTATTGCTTTTGCTTTATTTGATTTTTTTTTTTTTTTGTATTGTTTTCAAGCTGTTTTGTCTTTTTATGTCCTGTTCCTTTTTTTTTTTTTTTGACATATTTTTAATTTTTTACTTTTTTTGTTTTGTTTTGTTTTATTACATCATGCTTATTATTTTTCTAAATTTCATGTAGTTTTTGTCTTGTTGCATCTTTTTTTTGTTTGTTTTTTTCCGTAGTTTTCTTGGTTGGTCTGTCTTCATTTGTCGCTTGTATAATGTTTTTTTTTTTTTTTTTTCATCAATAAACAATTAAATCTCCCTGATCAAATTGGGTTCCAAACCCTGAATCTGGGAAAAGGGAGCTGTAAATGTTTTGGAATTTTTACTTTTTTTAAATGTATAATTTTCTCCTTATTACATCTACATCATTTTTGTCTCCCTTTTTATGTTTTTTTTTTGTTTTTTTACATCTTGTTTGGCAGTTTTTATATTGCTTGTGTTTTGTTTGGTCTTTTTTTTTTTCCATTGTTTTTGAGCGGTTTTGTCTTCTTTCTTTTTTTTTTTTTTACCTATTTTTTTTATTCTTTTTAAAATTTCATGTTTTATTTGCCTTGTTTCTTTCTTTTTTTTACATAGTTGTCTTGGTTGGTAATTTTTGTGATGTTTTTTTGTTTCAATAATAAACAATTAAATCTAAATATAAGCTCGCTGACCCATTCTGGTTCCAAACCCTGAATGTGGGAAAAGGTAAATGTTACCGTGACGGTTTGGCGCTTCTTTAATCATGTGCCATCACTGTTTTCCAACATGTGTAGAAACACGTCCAGCTGTTCACATTATTGCCAAAGTGTTCCAATTTGGAAACCAGAGGGAAGTCGTGCATGCGGAAGCCGAGGCCTTTAACGGCTACAACACCGAGCCTCGTACGAGACCCATCGGCACTTGCCCGCCGCCATCGACCATCAAACACGATTCCAGCCTTCAGTCGTTGATCCGGCGCCTGTCGAAACCACCGCTTTGATTACCCATAATTCTCTCCTACAGCCAAAGTAATCAAACAAGACGCCAAACTGAGACGGAGACTTGACCCCGGCGCGACATCAGTTTGAGTCATCCTACAAATGGGGATCATTTGTCAAACATCTCCTGTTTTATTCACACAGAGGGAGGACGTTTCATCAGGTGCTGCTTTCTCTGCAGATTTATTTCACTGAGGTAAAAACAGACAGAGTAGATTTATTATCCAGTCACAACGGGGGCAAAAACAAACCAACTGGACCAGGAACATTTAGCCTCAGTCACGGGTGCAGCCGAACAGGCAAGAACCAGAACGAATGTAAGAAAGTAAAGCAATTTAATGACATCAAAAAACACCAATTAACATTCTTAACATGCAATGGCTGAAATTTTTTATAAAACATTGCAACTGGTCTGATCACTGCGCTAATGTTAAACATGTGGAACAGCTTTAACCCATAAAGACCCAAACATCCAACACTGACCCGAACCATCTACTGATCTAAACTGTTAAATACGAATTCTATCAATACATGTAAATAATTGGTGTAAAATACAGTTTGTCATCTTTTCTTAGTCATCAGATATGACCCATTTGGACGTTCAGAGGCTCCGTAGTTACCGTGGAAACACCGTCATCTTCTACAACATTGATTCACCAGTAAAACCCATGGAGTTGGATCAATGACAGTGGATGGACACACTTATTTTATGTTCAGTTAATGATATATTTTACTGAAAAAGTTCAGTTTTCTCTGTTATATAATAACCTCTGAATTTACTCTGAATTAAATATAAGTAATTCAATTCAGGAAAATACATGATTTACAGTGAAAAATGCAAAATACAGAGGATAATATGATAATAAATGCTGATAAATCATTTAGAAAAGTTCAAATAGAGAGAAAAAATATCATTTGGGAACTGACATAAAAGTAGCGCTGGGTCTTTACGGGTTAAGACTGAACTGAACGGCAGTATCTGGAACACAACAGAGTAAGGCTGTTTGTTAGGATCCATGTTACAGTGAATACAGTGTCGTCTCTGAGCAGTGTAATGCAACCAGATTACAGTAATCCGATTACAATACCAGTCTGTAGTCCATCGCAGGCGCTGACTTTCAACACATACGCAAACCGGTCCCGTCTTCCAGTCTGTGAAACTGGTGAAACGTCTTCTTTGGCCCTGACAAAGTCATCTAGAGTGAGATTTATGACAGGAAAAAAAAAAAAAAAAAAAGGAGTTCGGAAGGTTTGAAGATGAGGCGGCACTACGGTGACTGTAGTATCCAATACAGCAAATACAAAAACTAGGGCTATCACGGCCTTTTTTGCATTGTTTTTTTTTTTTTTCTTGAATCTTTTCCGATAATGTTCTGCAGAGATGAAGTTAGCGTCACCCTGGTTCCCTTCAGAACAAGTCTTAATCCACTTTCTGTAATGTTTTAATACTCATTTTGATATCCTACAGCCTCTTTAGTCTCATTTAGCTACTTGTTAGCACATTTTACAGACATGACAAGCATCAAAAAGTCACAAATAGGGGATGTACTTGTGCACCAAATTTCCTCAAATAAAAACTAGGAGTCAGTTACAAGCAGAGTCTTTCAAATTAACCAGTGTTGAGGCTGACATAAACAAAAATGGGCTGCGCAATAGAATCATACAGATCCGTTTCTGGTTCCTGTTATGGAATGTGCGGAGAATTAAACACTTCTACATGTTTAATTCAACACATGCAACAATAGAATCCAGACGTTTTCAACACTTTTAGATCGCACGTCTGAAGTGTTACCGTCACATCTCAGACACTGCAGGTGTGTGTCTTAATTTCTCAGCCATGCTGTCATATGCAGAAACGTATACGTGTGATGGAAAGTTAACACAATAAAAGCTCAAGAATGTGATAGTTAAGGAAATGTGGCATTTGTAGAAAAGTACATTGCACCACTTTAACATTACAAATATGAAGGGATCAAAACAATTAGAAATTATAAAATAAAGGCCTGATTTTAACACAAAGATCCTTGAAAATAAAGGCCTACACTGCAAAAATCTAAATCTTACCAAGTATATTTTTCTCATTTCAAGTCAAAATATCTCATCACACATAAAACAAGACATAATCATCTAAAGAGTAACTTTTCAGTGAGATAAAGAACTTATTTTTAGACAACAGATCTTGAAAATTTTGTTTCAAGAAATCTTACCAAGATAATTTTCACTTGTTCCATTGGTAGAGTTTTTTTTTTTTTTTGCTTGAATTAAGCAAAAACAATCTTGAGTTAAGCAAAAAAAAAAAAAAAAAAAAAAAATCTTAAATTAAGCAAAAAAAAAAATCTGAAATTAAGCAAAAAAAATTCTTGAAGCAAAAAAAAAAAAAAAAAAAAAAAAAAAAAAATCTTAAATTCAGCAAAAAATAAAATCTTGAATCAAGCAAAAAATAAATAAATAAATAAAAAATCTTAAATTATGCAAAAAAAAGAAAATAAATAAATCTTGAATTAAGCAAAAAAAAAAAAAATCTTGATTTAAGAAAAAAAAAATCTTGAATTAAGCAAATCAATATCTTGAGTTAAGCAAACAAAAAATCTTGACTTCAGCAAAAAAAATCTAAAATTAAGCAAAAAAAAAAAAAAAAATCTTGAATTAAGCAAAAAAAAAAAAAAAAATTTAAATTAAGCAAAAAAAAAATCTTGAATTAAGCAAAAAAAAAATCTTGAAGCAAAAAAATCTTAAATCAAGCAAAAAAAAAATCTTGAATTAAGCAAAACAATCTTAAATTAAGCAAAAAAAATCTTGAATTAAGCAAACAAATCTTGAATGAATCAAAAAAATCTTGAATGAAGCAAAAAATCTTGAATGAAGCAAAAAAATCTTGAATTAAGCAAAAAAAATCTAAATTAAGCAACAAAAATCTTGAATTAAGCAAAAAAAAATCTGCCAATGGAACAAGTGAAAATTATCTTGGTAAGATTTCTTGAAATAAGATTTTCAGGATCGATTGTCTAAAAATAAGTTCTTAAATCTCACTGAAATGTTACTCTTTCGGTGATTATGTCTCATTTTAAGTGTGATGAGATATTTTGACTAGAAATGAGAAAAATCCATGTGGTAAGATTTGGATATTTTGCAGCTGTAGTAAATAAAGGCCACGCCCACTGTCAGAGGAAATACAATATTTTATACCGCAACACAAATGGGAAAACCTTTTTTGCTTAGATGTTTTTGGCTTTTTTAACCAAAAACTCATTGACTTTAGGACGAGGAGACTTGGAAGTGCAAAATACTCGTTCATTTCCAGGTTTTACGACTCATTTCTGCAACATTCTATGTCTAAACCACCAAAAGGACGATAAAAATGAACGTGTATAATGTGAATATGCAATTGAAATACAAAGAAATTGTACTGACAGCGACAGTAAAAATACCAAACACTTGCAAATGAAATATTTTATCGATAGCAGTGTTTCCACCACAGGAACCAGGAAACTTCAGTGTGAATTAACGCCACTAAATTACGTTCTAAAGATTTTATTTGAGTGAAAAACAGTCTCTGCTCGGCTCTAATTGGCTGCCATGTGAATCTCTACTTTTACACATGCATATATTTCTTGCCGTTTCGGAAAAATTAGCAAAAAATTTACACAAAAATAACAATCGTAGACCACCTTAAAATTCCAGGTTCTTCAGGTGGAAACACGGCTTATTATTTGTATTTAATTACAATTATACTTCATATTTTTACCTCAAAATGTAATTACAAAGCGTGATTAAATTCCGAATATATATCCGAATAAAAAAAAAGAGGGTTTCTAATTTACACTACAGGTGCTAAAAAATAATAAAAGAGCTGCCAATATTGGATTAAATGTTCCAGATCTGGTTCTGGAGTGGGATGTAAAGGACACAGTGAGGGTTTTATCATCATATAGACTGTCCAGTGGAGCTAAATGATTATAAACAATAATAATAATAATAACTAAATCATACTTGGTTCTACCGTTACGGGATCATTTATAACTCGAGGGTTTATGATATGTCATGATATGTAAATTTCCCTTGTTATTCTGTCATGTATATAAAACCACTGGAAAAAATAAGTTAATAGGCAACCTCTGTACACATCTTACATCATATTTAATGAATACATTTCATTTCATAGAAAAGGTCAGTAAGTTTTGCTCCAATTGAAAAATATCAGCTCGATATCCCCTTGTGTTGGCGGTTCTGGTCTGACATCAGAGGCGAAGCTGCAAATAATGATGTGCGAAGGGGGATGACATTTTCCTAGCATTTTTACAAACTGTACTGCTGCAGAAGTAACGGAAATTAAAAAAACAAAAACAAAACAAAAACAAAGTCCAATCCCTCTAAATTTGTCGTATGATAATAATTATAATAAACAAAAGACACTCCGCACGTACAATATACACTATATATACACAGTATTTAATAATGGTCGTCCTGTAGCAACTTGACAAAACCCAGAAAATGTAGAAAATGAGGAATGGCAGTGTGCATTCGGCGATGACGCGTTACACCAAACTTGTGCTCAATATGGGGAATGTCTGTTGTTTCTTTCGTGTGTCGTTCCCAGCAGGTGGCGTCGTGATGTAAAAATGGCGTCCGGCGGTCTATGGTCTTCACGCCGGGGTCTGGACGGTGGCTTTGATCTCGGCGGACACTCTCTTCTCCTTGCGTCCGGCGTATTCGCCAATGAAGGAGCCGTCCTCGTTGAAGTGTGCGTCCTCGTCGCCGTAGTCCACCAGGCTGTCCCCGCTGTCCCCCGCTTTGATCTCTCGGCTCAGCGAGTGTTGGCTGCCCTTCAGCGGCTTCTCATCGTTGTCGCTGCATGAGAGGGACAGAGGATTTAGAATCACCTCATTTCACCCATGGCTTCACTCCACGGTTTATTGGTGAGGAGGTGGATGAGGGGGTGGATGGGGGTGGAGTGGGGTGGTGGTGGTGGTGGTGGGGGGGGTTATCGCCACCTCTCCCATGAGCCACCAGGACTGGAAACAGCCTTTATCTGTGGTTTGACCAATAGGAAGACACTGTCCACATGCACGGGTCAGGCAGTATTAGTTATTCCTTTTACAATGTGCATCGCTGTTTGATAACGTGATGACCAGAAGAAAAATGAGATGCTGAGGGTCATTAAACCCACCACGCGCTGCGGTTCTGTAAGCATTTTAATTGCAACACAATCAAATATTATACAACATATAGTAAGTGGCTGTTTAACCTCCTAAGACCCAGGAAATGTCAGCAAAGTACAAGCTTTTTTTTGTTTTTTATTAACCCTTTCATGCATGAATTGTGAGAACTTGAGTCAAGATTTATTTTTTTAGTGTTTTTATTCCTCCTACTCGTGGGTCAGGTTGGGGCGGGTCAAAAGGATGTCAGTTTATTTGCGGGGTGGGGTGGGTCAAATAATTCCACAAAAGCCCCATGGGTTGAAAAAAACCTGACTCGCGCATCACGTTAAAGTCAAAGTGAAACCTAAAGACGCTTTACTAATTCCTCTCGGCCTCCGATGATGTGCAGCTAATTTTCCTTCTCCCTACTTACGAAAACTTTAATTTGAGGGGGCAGGATGTGTGTTTACCCCCGCCCCAGAACTGGGTCTGGATCAGCCTGATCTCGTGACTAAATCTGATCCAGTCTTCTAAAAATGCCAGATCGGCAGCTGATACCGATCTGTAGATTGGATCGGGACATCCCTACTCTGTATTTAGCATATTTCCATTTTAATGAGATATTTTCCTATATTTAACCATTTCATGCATGAATTGTGAGAACTTGAGTCAAGATTTATTTTTTGAGTGTTTTTATTCCTCCTTAGCCATGAAAAAAACAATGTGATCGAGTATTTTTTTTCCTATGGAGTTACAAAAATATCCATGCATTTAATTTTTGAAGTAAAGAAACGTGTTTAAAACCCAATATCGGAAAGTGATATGAAAACAATGAAATAAAAACATTTTTAATGCTGCCAATCTGATGTTTTCTCACATTTTAACATATTCTAATGCTAGTAATTACTCATTTCATGGAGATAATATGCAAAAAAAAAAAAAAACTTTTTGTCTAACAAATAACAATTGATTTACATTCAAACATGTCACTGCAGATTAGGTTTATCAGGAACAACACAGTTACAGTAATGGTATGAATGTCAGTGTATGGGATGATGCATAAGCCTTCACTGTGTTGGCTGATATGGAACTAAAACAACAAAACCCATGAATATACAAGAGAACAGCTGGAGAAGAACTGTCCACTGTAGTAACCCATGCATGAAAGGGTTAAATAAGTGCCTATATTGGAAACATCATGATGCAACAGTTTTTTCAGATGCAGTTTTTTAAAATTTTTATGAAATGTCCTTTGTGGTGGACAGTTTTCTTTTTTTCTTTGTACACTCACAGTCAATGAAAACTTTGTGACCATATTTTTCGACATAATTTTTATTTTGAAACCCTAAACTGGAATTTTTTCATATGAATCATTTGTAGGATATTGGCGTACAGAAACAAAAATCTAAAGTTTCAAGAATAATTTAAAAAGAAAAAAAACTTAACAAAAGAAAATGGCACCTGCCAAACACAAAGTCACAACAGTCAATACCGGGTATGGCCTCCGTTTGCTCTCTCTCACCCTGGATGCGGTCTGTTGTCAACAGAGCCTGTGGCGTTGTGGCGTTCAACCAGGTTTGTGACTGTGGGTTGGGAACAGCCCATACATACGCCTGGCTATATCACTGGAGCTCAAACCGGCCTCCACCATACCCAGTGCCCGGAGACGTTTTTCATGTGATAGACGTGGCATGATACCGTTCACTGGACTAACAACAGTGGCCTTTTTTGGGCCTTTATATAGGCCTTCAAAACCAATCCTCAAATTGTGCAGATACCCACTGAGCATTGCTCAATGTGTATTTGGTCCACTTTTGCAAAGAGACCAACCCATGTGCAATGAACCGTGACGACATGACAACTCATCATTATCTCAACTATCCGAACACTAAGTCATCAATAAATCCACAATGAATAATTACAACCCCCCTACACGTAGAAATATGCAGACATTTCTACCTCAAAGTTTCTATTGACTGTCAGTATATACAGTTGTGAAAGTCTTGTTCACAAATGTGGACAGAAAACTCATAACTGGGTCTTAGGAGCTTAAATCGGATCACAATTCACTACCTGCAGCTACTGTGTAACCTTTTATTTGATATAGAAATGGAGACATTATTTAGTTTTCATCTGTCTCTTATTTTTCTGCTTTATCTGCAATGATATCAGAGTGTTAGCATTGTTAGCTTCACTAGCGTTTTCACAAAGTCATATAAATTGATAGATGTATCAGTAAAGTACATCTTATCTTACCTTATCTTATGCTAACCTACAGATTAAGTGAAAAAAAAAAAAAAAAACTGCACCCACTGCGGTGCTAAAGGGGAGCGTAGTGAGCTAGGCTAGAGGCCTTTTAGAATGAGAATGCTAATTAGCCTAGCCTAGCTAGTGAGCATTTACATAATTTTTCTCCAGGCATTACTGTTTCTTTTTGTTATTCTCCCTTAGCTTCGTTGCTAATGGCTAAGATGAACAGATTATAGCTAATTATTTTATTACAAAACCACTAGAAAAAGTATGTTAATGCTTAACCTGTGGACATATTCAACATTATTTAATAATCATGTTTTAAAAAGTTCAGTAAGTTCTGCTCCTATTTAAAATATCCACTTAATATTCCTTTAAATCTGTGACTTTTTTTTTTAGGAATACATCAGTGGTAATGCTAGTTTACCTGATATGACTGTTGTCATTGTCATGCTAATTCTGTATTGACAGTGGGAGGTAGCGGGCTAAGCTAAAGGCCGTCTACTACGAAGGGGAGGCTAGTAGCTTAACTAACAAATGTCTGCAACGACTATAAGCAAACATTACTTTGTGATGGAATAGTGAAAGGCAAATTAAAAAAACTCATATTTTTTTGACTCTGAACTGTATCATAGTTTACACATATCGTTAGCCTCATTGCATAATTGCCTAAGTCATATTTTAGCTAAACTGTGATATCTGCGTAACTTTCCTCTCCTAATACTGCTGTTTATTTTATGCAGATGTCACAATCTGGCCAAAAAATATGACTTAGACAGTTACACTAAGAGGCTAACGACGTGTTTGGTGGTCTAAAAGATAACTTTATGAATCAAGAAAGTTGTAGTTTGTGCTAAAGATAGTAAAGAAACGTGGTTTTGTGTGAAACAGCTCGGTGGACGGTACTGTCATTACACAAAACTGTTACCTGGACATATTTCACCTCAGTCTACAAGAGTGATGTGAAAATGTGTCCAGTCTGGTTTATGTTGAAGACGCAGAGACATCATCAGACTCTGAACAGAGACACTTACGATGACGTTCAGGTCTGTAGTTTTTATATTATGTATTTTCTGATACTTAAACAGGTTTACAAGAACGTTTTGTGAATTTTAAACTGATAAACATACACTACAAACAGAAAGTTAAGGATATTTCTTTTTTTTTTTGGTCTTTTTTTTTGTAGTTTTTGCCATTTGTAAATAAAACGATGTCTGGTCATTAAAAAAATGTGTTTCAATTCAATTCACACACAAAAAAGCAATTGAATCGCAATTGAAAAGAAAAAAAAAAATAAATAAATAAAATATCCTTAACTTTTTGTTTGTAGTGTATGTATGAATGATGCATAATTGAAAGGGATAAAAAATTACCCTCATGATTGACTATAATATTTTTTTCCCCAAAAAATCAGTAGCTAACATGGACTTAATCTAATAATGAACCAAGTACGCAAGAAAACACCAAATTAAATTATGACTAAAAGCATTGGTCTGACTCTTCATCTACATAAGAGGCCATTTTAGTTCTATGTATTATAAGTAATTGACCATTTTATTTAATTTTTCCTGTTTTTGATCCCACTTTAGAGGTTAACTTATACCAGTTTTGAATGCAGGTTTTCCATTTATTCTGGTTTAAACTCATGTCAGTATGAGGCTCATGTGTAAAATAAATACAGATGAAAACTAAAAACATTTTGTCATTATAAAGTGTTGTTTCAGTCACTTATTGAATCACACCACGGGGCTACACTGTGTTTAATTTTATGTTCAGTTAAACTTTTCAACCACTTTCTGACTCATGATGCGACTTGTCGTTGCCCTGGAGTCCACATAACACCACACTGGACACACTGAGCCGGTTTTGACTCCATCACATCAACGTTTGTTGCGCTGTGCAGATCCGACTGATGGGAGAATTACACCGGGGCTGGTACGGTGCTAGACTGTTATGAATTGGACCACTAAAGGATTAATGAAACGTGCCCAGATATTACTGCCCCGGAGATGAGCTGCTTTCAATTACACTGATTGGTTTTCCCTCCTGCTGGGCGTTGGGCAGCCGGCGTTTAGCTTCATCCAGAAGGAAAACGCCACCATGTGAACCAGGATCATTTAGAGACAAAACGCCTACTACAACACAACACAACACAATATGGGCAAAAGTATGTGGACACGTTGAATTCAGGTGTTCCTTTTCTAACAGGGGTCTGAGACACAAAACAATACCGACTAATTTCATAATATAGGTATACTAGTCGGCTAAAATTTGCTTAGAGGTCTTATTTCTGTCTTTGTGCATTAAAAATCAATATAAGTGAATCCCCAAAGGAACTTTGTGTTGGTAAATGCAAGTTATGCAAATTTACAGGATTTCAGTTCTGCTGCAACATGTTGATGGTCATATGAACTATGTTTTCAGGTCAAAAATGTCCAATTTCATCACAATTAATGCTATATTTTCATGTCACAAATGGCCAAGTTATATTTTAACTGAATTAACCTGAAAAACAAATATTCTATTCTTTTAAATTCCCCAGTTTTTCTTACAAGATTAAACACTACATATCACATGCTTTATTTTTACAGGTTGCAATATGGAGTATGGTGCTGATCCATCCTGTTTATGTTACGCCAATACATACATTAACATAACATACATACACGTCACTTTTTAAATCAACAGTTTTCTAATAATAAGCATTTTTATGAAGAAATAACAATTCTATATTGTTATTTACTCTTTAGTATGATGATAAACTATACAATAAATAATTCTGATACTAGTTTCTGCACAGGGATCATTAGTGTAAACGGTGACATGGCTGCAGAGCATCAGTATGATGGGATCCGGAACAACCATGTCACATCCGTCCACTGACACATTTAGTGTTTTTGTGTCAGCTGTTATTGTTTTAGATGCACAATACTAACATTTATGAATAAGAGGAGAATTAGCAATAGTAAGTCTATAAGTTTATTACTAATAAAGTACTGGTACTGACCAGAGCATCATGGGTAATGTCACGTTCGTCCACCAGCAAAAGTTTGCACATACACGTGCTATTCAAAATTCAATATTTCTGAAAATAGAGCTTCCACTGTCAAATAATATCAGTAGTCTGTGCACAAATGTCTTAGCATTATTTCAACACAGTTCTATGCATTTCTTACAACTTTTTATTTATTTATTTTTTTTACAAAAATGGCCACTCATTTGACCCCCTAAGTAAATTTTAGCCGTAGTACATTAACCCCTGGAGAACCACGGGTCATATTAATACGATATCTATAGACTGAAGTTAGTAAATGTGTCATTCCTGTTTTTAACTTCATTTCCCATCATGCAGTGTGATACTGCGCTTCCTGTCAACCGTCATGGGCAATGCAACATGATTGTAAGGCTATTATATTCCAGAATTACTAATATCTCCCAAAATATTTCCTCTTTTCTCACTCTATCAACGCTGTTTTCTTGTCTTTTCATGTCTGAATGTGCGTTTGTTGTGTTAATATCAAAAATGAAGCATAATGTAACAATCAGGGAATCGGAAATCTGTACTATGATAAAGCTTCGCAATAAAAATATCTGAAACAACAATATCTCCCAAAGTATTACTCCTATCAACTTGCCGAGATATTTAATGTGGAGATGGGACTATTCCTCAACTGTCGGCACCAAATTGGCCGGTTAAAAACATCTCAATTTCTCAGAACTGTGCAGACACACACACACACACACACACACACACTCTGAGACCTTCCGGTATTATGATATAGATTATGATAAAGACTAGTGTGATGACCCGTGGAGAACCATGGGTTTTAGATGTGGTAGTTTTTATGCTGGGCAGAGCTGACTTTTGGGAAAAGATGTTAGTCTATATTTTATAAGTACTGATAAATAAGTAAATATTGATGTTTTTATCTTAAATCATCATGAACAGGACATCTTACAGCTGTAGACATGATGTGTCCCAATATTTTTGTCCATATAGTTCATAAACATCAATATTTCCTAAAAGTGTAATGGTAGATTTTTCTTCCTCAAGTGAGATGTGTAGAAAGTAGATGGTTAGTTGTGGTAGAAAATTATTATTTACAGTCAAAGTATTCAGTCATTGTTTTATTTGGTATTGGTTTATTTTTGTTATTTGTTGTTGTTTTTAATAGTGCAGCTTTTTACGTTTTAATCTATTCTTGTATTTTATTCTTTTATTTAGGTTTGATCTATTCTTCTGTACTTTTATTCATTTATTTATTTATTTATTTATTTATTTATTTTTACTTTTTACAGTTGTTCTATGTCTTTTAATCTATTCTTGTATTTTACTCTGTTATTTTAGTTTTTATTTATTTTTCTGTACAGCACTTTAGTCCACTGTGGTTGTTTTAAAATGCTTTACAAATAAAGTTGGATTGGATTGGAGAGTAGGAAAAATATTTTAGAAATTTAGAGGTAGAACATTTAAAATCATAGTCATGGATTAAAAAAAAAAAAAAAAAAAAAAAATCAATGTTGAGACAAATTAAGTCAAAACCATCTCTCAGACATTTTGGAAGCAAAGATAACAGTTTAAACCAAACTGAATAGAAATAAACTTGACCTTGACAAAAATATTGGGAGACCTCATCTCTACAGATGTCCTGTTCATGCTGATTTGAGATCAATTTTAATAATCAATATGACATTTCTCCCAATATAAAACTATATTATTCATTTGTCATTATTGTTTTGTATCCCAGACCCCTGTTAGAAAACAAACACCTGAATTCAGCATGTCCGTATACTTTTGTCCATATTGTGTACGTCTACGCTGATGGTGTGGTTCTACTGCGCTACGTTCTAACAGATAAACAGCGAAGGGGGTTCTAGTGCCGTTTATCGTACTCAGCCGTGTTACTCATCCAGTCAAACGTGTTGAACCGAAGATGCGGTGCGAGGCTCGGCGTGAACCTCGAGCACGCCTGGTTGTCTTTTCACAGAGAGAAGAAATGCAGAACAGAATTACTGAGAGAAAGCAGAGGATGGAAAGGGCGTTTGAGTTGCATGGAGCTGGTGAAATAGTGCTGTGAGTGTTACGCTTACCTGTATTCACAAAATGTGTCGTCATTCATGCCCTGGGACTCCACGTCTGGGTGAAGGTCTTCTTTTTCTTTTACTGCTCACAATGACGAGACAGACAGACAGACAGACACAGACGAATATCAGTGATGTTCTCCAGAGACGTTCTGCCAATGAACATCAGCGTGTCCTCTGACTGGGTTGGAGGAATAAGTTACGAGTCCAAGTCTCCCATTCCCGCTTCTCTACCGGAAAGTTCAAGATGCCAACTCACTTCCAACTTTCTGCAGGACTCTACAGACTTTTTTTTTTTCTTTCTGCGTAGACATTTTTGCTTGTAAAAGCAGGCCAAGCACAGGTGTTCCTGGTACCGCGAACACTGACTCTGATGCATTTAGTTGAACCAGGTGGCTGTGGTGGTGAAGCGGCGTGCACAAACCCAAGGCCTCAAACTGACTCCTAAATAGGATGCATCTGTTATTAATGACACCAGTTACACCTGTGTGTTTCCTGCTCAAAAAGTCAAAAAGTCTGCACTGAAAAAAGGCCTGTGGTGTCCACAGAATAGAATACAATACAATAGAATACAATAGAAGAAAAGCATAAAATAGTATAGGACAGAAGAGAATAGAACAGAAGAGAAAAGCATAATGTAGTAGAGCATAGAATAGAACAGAATAGAACAGAATAGAATAGAAAAGAATAGCATAAAATAGAATAGAATAGAAAAGAATAGCATAAAATAGAATAGAATTGAATAGAAAAAACCAGAATAGAATAGAATAGTAGAAAAGCATAAAATAGTATAGAAGAGTAGAGAATAGAATAGTACAGCATAGAATAGAATAGAATAGAAATGGAAAAAAGAGAATAGAATAACATAGTATAGAAGAGAAGAGAGCAGAAGAGAATAGAATAAAACAGAACAGAATAGCATAATGTAGTATAGAATAGAACAGAAAAGAATCGCATAACATAATATAGAACAGAGGAGAAGAGAATAAAACCAAATAGAATAGAACAGAATAGAATAGAATAGAATAGAATAACATAGTATAGAATAGAATAGAACAGAACTGGAAAAAAGAGAATTGAATAACATAGTATAGAAGAGAAGAGAGCAGAAGAGAATAGAATAAAACAGAACAGAATAGAACAGAAGAGAACAGAATAGAATACCATAGAATAGAATACAATAGAATCGAACAGAATAGCCTAGCATAGAGTAGAATAGAATAGAACAGCATTGCATAGAAGAGAATACAATAGAATCAAACAGAATAGCCTAGCATAGAATAGAATAGAATAGAATAGAATAGAATAGCATTGCATAGAAGAGAATACAATAGAATAGAACAGAATAGCATAGCCTAGCATATTACAGCCTAGCATAGAACAGAATAGAATAACATAGACTAGAACAGAACAGAGTAGGAAAAAAAGAGAATAGAATAGAATAGAATAGAATAGAATAGAATAGAATAGAATAAGCTTTTTTGTCAATGCAAAATACTATTGTCCAGTGCAACAAAATGTGGTCCTGTGTTCTGTAGATACACACATCAATTCTAAAATAATCAAGAACAAAAAATATCAATATGAAAACAATCAAGTAAAAAAGATACACACATACCAAATGTGCAGAATGTACACGTGACAGGAACAAATATAATGTTAAGTCTTTTTACACCAGTAAAACTCGGGCTTTTAGATGGAAATCTGTCCAGTGCACGGAAGGGTTAACGACACAATTAAAATGTAAAACTCAGTGCGGTTCAGATGTATACGCCTGTGTGTGATGTTTCACAGAAGCAACACAAGTCTCGGGTAAAATGAAAGAAAAGGTTGCCGGAGCCTCTGGTGATAATGAGAAGTTAATGAGAAAACAAAGGACGGAGCAGTGTTGAGCTGTGTTTTCTGCTGACGAGTGAAGCCATCGCTGCCCAGACGACAACCTGATGGCCATTAGCTGTGAATAATAAAGCCGATAAACACTCTCAGGTCCCCAATAGGAGGGATAACATTGAGATACCACAGAGCTTATGTCATCATTCCCTGTACACCCCAACCCTCCCATCCCCCACCCCACCCCCCCACACCTCCCAACCTCCGTGCAGCATTTGCATTTTGTGTCGCTGCGGGCTGCACTTTGTTTAGATAGTCGCTGGAAAAAGCTATATGACTAAATAATGCAATACCCAAATGCTGGACACAGAAAATACTCATTTCCCTATCAATACACAAACCCATTTATGTATGAATTTGCATTAAAATAATTCTGTGGCCTGAACATATCAGCTTACATATTCCTGTAATGGCTTCTAGGATGATTGATACATTCTTTTACAGCAACAAACAGCGAAATGGAAGTATAATGATGTTCTAAGCAGCAATTAGTATTCAAGCAGGGCCATATGTGTGTGCGCTTGTAAGTGAGCACCTACCGGAATACTTTCCTCCTTTGTTTCTGTTGACAAAGCAGGCGATCAACACAATGAGTGTGAGGAGAGCGATGGCACACATCAGCCCGATAAACCAGCCCTGGGTGGATATTCCTCCGTGGATGCTGGCCAGATCTGTGGAGAACAATAGCTGGTGACTTTGACACACCTTGGCCTTTTCATCGGGACACTTGATTGAATGTTTACATCGACAAAGCCTATCTGATGCAGAGGCAAAGACGGCGGCAGGGATGGAAACGGTCCAATATTAATATTAAACAGCTAATCCGCTTGTCTAATTAATCAAGAGAGGAACGTTGTACAAATGTAATTCCTGTCTGCGGGTTCACGAGGCTAAATTAAATGCTAGTGACGCAGCAAAAGACCACAGTCTGCAGCTCGAAAGGCGGCGGTCAAGGACGGGGTCGATCGGTTCGACTGCTTTTCTGGGTTTTTCTTTGCGGAGTTGCTTCGTCCTCACCTGTGAACCCGGCTGTGATAACGTCTCTGATTATACTAGAAGTACAAAGCTGACTGTTCGGCAGAAGGTGCACAGTGTACAAGGCTGTTAATGATGAAGTGTTCAAGGCCTGTGATAAGTTCCGCCGACCCTTAACTGAACAGAGGGTGGATGATCAGGAGGGGTTAGAGCAGCTGTGGAATGGAGATATGACTGAAAAGAAGTTAAAGGCCAAACTACACATATAAAAATAACCTACCATTGGGCCTCATGGAAGAACAGAGTAAATGTTATTGTCGGTTTCTCTGACTGTTTCGTGTATGAGTTTGACATGTCAGAGTCAGTGAACCCTCCTGACTTTAGAAAACCACGTGAATGACTCATGGAACTACGATGATTTTTATTGTATGTGCATGAAAAGTGTAAATGAGCATAACTGATAAACCAGAAATAACATATGGATGGATGGATGGATGGATGGAAGGATTGAAGGAAGGAAGGAAGGAAGGAAGGAAGGACACAGATGGTTGGGTCGATGGATGGATGGATGGATGGAAGGAAGGAAGGATGGATAGATGGATGGATGGGTGAAAGGAAGGATGGATGGATGGATGAATGGATGGATGGAGGGAGGGAGGGAGGGATGGATGGATGGACGGACAGATGGTTGGGTCAATAGATGGATGATGGAAGGAAGGAAGGAAGGAAGGACGGACAGATGGTTGGGTCGATGGATGGATGGATGGAAGGAAGGAAGGAAGGAAGGAAGGAAGGATGGATGGATGGATGGATGGATGGATGGATGGAGGTAGGGAGGGATGGATGGATGGAAGGAAGGATGGACGGACAGATGGTTGGGTCAATAGATGGATGGATGGATGGATGGAAGGAAGGAAGGAAGGACGGACAGATGGTTGGGTCGATGGATGGAAGGAAGGAAGGAAGGACGGACAGATGGTTGGGTCGATGGATGGATGGATGGATGGATGGATGGAAGGAAGGAAGGAAGGATGGATTGATGGATGGATGAAAGGAAGGATGGATGGAGGGAGGGATGGATGGATGGATGGATGGAAGGAAGGATGGATGGATGGAAGGAAGGAAGGATGAAAGGAAGGAAGGATGGATGGATGGACGGAAAGAAAGAAAGAAAGAAAGAAAGAAAGAAAGGAAGAAAGAAAGAAAGAAAGAAAGAAAGAAAGAAAGAAAGAAAGAAAGGAAAAGATGGATGCTTGGTATAAGCTAAAGCTAAGTGCTAGTTTAGCATTAGCCTCAGTAAAACCGTAAACTTCATCCAACATTGAGAAACTAAGCAATTTTACATCTAGTGAGTGGAGACTGAGGGAAAACTGTCATATTAAAAAAAAAAAAAAAAAAAAAAATCCCACTCAGCAGGTGAGCGAGCTGCCATACAGACCTGTCAATCAAAGTTTGAGTTGCACACTCTGAATCTTTTATTTTATCTCTTAATTAATGGAGCAAAACTCAGAGGATGCACCAGATCATTTATTAGAGCTTCCACATGAAAACCTAATGAAACCAGAATAAGTTCAATATTATTTATACTATTATTTTGTATTTTTACATTATTTTATATATATTTTTTTCTATTTACTACTGTTTTAGTATTTTTAGAAAACTTTAGAGAGAAAGAAGCTTTTTGAAGCTGACTTCGGCTGCCCCCAGTGGCTGTCAGTGGTATTACAACTACAAAATACTCGTGTATTGGCTTCATGTGAGGTTCTGACCTCTTGGTTCTGGATCCATGATCTGTCATCTTATCTGCTAATTAGAGCAGCCGGTGCTAATTAGTGTTTATACATGACACAACGTTGACATTACTTTTAACAAACACGAATCTATGTGTGAGCATCCATCCAGTCGCTGATGTTACTCGTGGTGTTTAACATGACAGAGTTAATTAATGATGTGGTTCAGAGGTGAGTTTTGACCCTTCGCCCTTGTCCAAATCTGATCATTTCTGGCTCCAAAAAAAAACAACAAAACCTAAAGAGCAAACTCATAGTGTCAGTTTCCAAACCAGTGGGTGACGTCACTGTCTGCATGTACGTCTGGGAATAAAACAAAGAGGTTCTTTAAGTCTGGACCTCTGAAATCGAGAGATAATCAATGACATAGTTGGCTTTAAAACAGTCAGAGAATATTATGATTAAGCTACAGCACTGACGTATTACCCTGTACATTGATATTGGCTTATACATGTTGTATTAACATAGACTGATATAGTTTGTGTGTGGTATTGTAATAAAAAGGGTGGGATTAGATAAATATTCTATTTCTTCACACTCTTTTTCAGATATGTAAATAACACTAAAATTGCATTATTAAGTATTTCTTTCATGTAATAGTATAAATTTCCTTATTGGTTTCAGTTGTCTTATGTTGGTGTTTTGCTTTTTATACATCCAAAATAAAACATTTATTCATTAATTCATAAAAAATGATTAAATATAAGACGTTCGTCAAGGCATATTAATGTTTCAGTATCTGTGAGGTCTTTTATTTTTTATATTTCTGCTCCATATTAACCCTTTAAACCAGGGGTCTCAAACTCAGATCCTCGAGGGCCGGTATCCTGCATGTTTTAGTTGTTTCCCTCCTCCAGCACACCTGACGGTCGTTATCAGGCTTCTGCAGAGCTTGATAATAGGCTTATCATTTGAATCAGGTGTGTTGGAAGAGGGATACATCCAAAACATGCAGGATACCGGCCCTCGAGGATCTGAGTTTGAGACCCCTGCTTTAAACCCTATAATGCTAAACGTATCATATTTGATACATGACTTTTGAAGCCCTCTACATGATCAGTGTGATATTTTTTTTCTTGAAAAACCTGATGTATACAATTAGATACATGCAATACACATGCAATACAATACAAGGACAAAAAAGCCCTGCAGGGGGTCATAAAGTCAGCACAGAACATCATTGGCTGCCCCCTGCCCTCCCTGGAGGACATTGCGAACTCTAGGGGGTTGAAGAGGGCAAGGAACATCTTGCTGGACACATCTCACCCTGGCCGGTGCCTCTTCAACCCCCTACCCTCAGGGAGGAGGTATCGGGTTCTGGGGAGCCGAACAAACCGGCTTAGAGACACTTTTTATCCCTGGGCAATAAGGCTTTTAAACAAGTAACTTGGGGAAAACTTAAACTTTAAAAGCTTTTAAGTTTTTAACTGTTATGCCTAAATATTCATTTTATTTATTTTAATATTTTTATTATCTCTATATTCTTAAGCCTTATTTATATACTATTGTGTTTTTATCTTGTTTATGCTGGATTGCATTGAGAGGGGAGGCCTGCATAATTTCATTGTAACATGAGAACAATGACAATAAAGTTTATTCATTATTCATTCCACCAGGGGGGAGGAATTCGTTCACCAGGGGCCTTTCCAGTGACACTACAAGATTAAATTACTGAGGAAGGAGGCAGAACTTTGGCAATTTTGAAAAGGAATTACAAATTTGTTAAACGTGTTTGTGTTATATTCTGTTTTTGTTTGTTCAAAAATTATAATATTTGAGCACTGAGACCCAGTATATCAAATATGATACAAAATTGAAACTCCCACATAGAAATAGATATTTGAAAAAACATTATTTGGGTTGTTCAGAAGGACAAATAAAGGCTCCAGTTTCAAAGAACTGGAATTTTCTGTTTTTGTTTTTTTTTTTCACTAAAAAATCTGAATTGTGCATTAAGACCGACTGTCTGAACGTAGCTTTAAACTCTGATCATTGTCATTATGTAAAATTGGTCACCATGGGTACGCTTCATCTAATGCTGACATTTCAACTAATGTAGTCTTTTTTTTTTTTTTTTTTTTGCTTCAGCGAAAAAAAGGAGGAAATTAATAATGAAGTGAATGATGTGCATCATTAGTATGGGAAAAGTACGCTTTGACAGCAGCTGTCTGAGCCAGTCAACAAAGCACAATCCACTTCATTTCCCCACGGTAAACATGCAAATCTTCTGCTCTGTCTGCTGCTCAGGTGCATTATTTGCCCAGGTGATAATTCAGCACAAGGACACCTGCATCTGCGCTGCCCATCCCAACCACTGCAAATGACACCGTCGGACTAATGTTGATGGATTAGTCTGCAACTATGGTAATTCTAATCATTGGGAGTGTGCGGTGACTTCGACTGACACAGGCCTCCTGAACTAAAAATACCCAGAGTCTGGCTGCCGTGTTTTGTCACGGCGCTCCTCAGCGTGCTATTAAATGCTGCAGAAAGCAGCTGCTCACCCAGCAGGATCTGATGCCCTGGAAGACGCCCCTTCAAAGTCACAGGTTTTTATATAAGGAAAAGGCCAGAGAATATTCTGATATAGGAGCTTTCAACAGCTTCCACTTATCCACTTATCTCAGTGTCCTGTAAATATCACCCTCCCAGTATGAGTTCACACCTCCCGGTAAGGCCCGGGAGGACGTTTCTCTTCACTCTTTTCTCTCCATTCAGACGCTGCCTCAGACAACTTCTCCTTCCAAAGCGGTGTCACTGTTTACCCGGTTGAGGATTACATGGAAATGTCAGGTGACTGTTGGGTCAATACGCTGCCGTGTACAGGGGGGACCGGGGCCCAACAAATCAATCACTGACAATTAGACATATTTGTCCTGTTCAAGTGACTGCTCTGGATATAGATCTACTATCCTAGATTTCCCTGTGGTACAGCAGACTAAATTAAAACCAGTTGTCTCATTAGAATATAGCTGTCTTAATGCAAACAATAAAAGGAAAGGGGAAGAGGTTGCCATTAACAACGACATAAGCTATCACAGAAATACTTTGGGGATTAATAAAGTACTTTTTCGATCTGTCTATTTGTCTGTACACCTATAACAGGGCTTTCAAACTCATTTTAGTTCAGGTTCCACATTCAGCCCAATATGATTTGAAATTTAAAAACAAAACGGACCATTTAAAAACAGTCAAAAAGGTCAAATGACATTATGAAAGTATTTACATCTACAAGGTTTCCTTAAAAATCTGAGTAACATAAACCTGAAATGTCTTAAGAATAATAATAATAACACTGGTCAACAACAAATTTATTGTTTAAGTTTTTTGAGCTGATTTAGGATCATTTTGGTGTGCTGAATCCAAAAATCACATGAATTTTGCTCAATCAGGTCAACTTTCTGAACTATGCTACATATTGGCTTTTTAACATTTTTGCTTACATTTATGGGCATTTTCACATCATATGATACAAAATTCTTTCATATTTCTTGCAATAAACGAGTTCTGAAGATTTTATTTTTGCCAATTTATGATTAATGTTTTTTTTTTTTAATATTACAGGTGAATGAAATGGCTTCGACTAGAAGATCTTGCAAAAATAAGCCTGACGTATTCTGCTACATCTGCGGTGAATACACCATTGTACCTAACAGGAATCAAGTCACAAGTTTCATAAAGTGTGCTTACCAATCTTATTTTGGTGTTGAACTTGGTGACCAAGATAAAGTTTGGGCGCAGATTGTGAGAAGATAAAATTTTTCAAAATCAAATGAGCAAAAAAACCTGACCTGATTGAGAAAAACAGATGTCATTTTTGGATTTAGCGGTGCAAAATGGTCCTAATTCAGTTGAAAAAACCTAGACAACTTGCAAAAAACATTTTTTTGTAACCCAGTGTAATTAGAAACTATCCAAAAAAATGTGAACAACCTGAAAAAAATTAAATTTCTCATGAAAGTTAAGTGCAATTTTAATAAGATTCTGCCTCAGTTTATCATTGTGGATCGACAAACACACTAAACATTAATAACAGGCAGAATATTAGTAAAACTAGTGCGTTGACCCCTGGAGATCCACAGGTTCTAGATGTGGTCGTTTTTAAGCTGTTGTGTATTTGTGCATGCTATACCATGTTTGTCCAGCAGTCACCGCCAAAGCATTCTGACCATAGCAACGTGATTATAAGGCTATTGTGTTACAAAATTACTAATATCTCCCAAAATACTGGTCCTATCAACTTGGCGTTTCCACTAGTCTGTACCTTGACCAAAAATACATAATTATGACAAACTGCTGCGGTCATCTCTTTCTGGATTTTGTGTGAATCCCCAGACACACACACACACAGAGGCCACCTGGCTTTTATAAAATAGGTTACACTTATTTTTCTTAAGACATTTCAGGTTATTCACATTTTTTGTTGTTATGAATTATAATTATCTTTGTGTGTTAGCAAGATAACTCAAAAAGTTAAGGATTGATTTTGATGGAATTTTCAGGAAATGTTGATACTGGCACGAGGAAATAATGATTAAATTTTGGTGATGATCGCGGGGGGGTGTGCTCTGATCTGCCTTGGTGGAGGTCTGCACTCTCCAAGTGCTTTTCTAGTTTGTAAATTTAAACATCTTCGTGTGATTTTACTTTTTACACTAAAACAAAGAGAAACATTTGGAGTTGTCATTATTTATCGGTTATTATGATAGTATTTTACCGGTCCTGCCCACTTTGGATCATATTGGTCTGTATTTGGCCCCTGAAATAAAATTATTTTAACATCCTTGATTGTTTATGTCTTCAGTGTAATTTTTGTTTTTCACAAATTCATCCCATGGGCTGGATTGGTCCTTTTGGTGGGCCGGTTTTGGCACGTGGGCCGTATGTTTGACACCTGTTATCTACAAGCTCGCACCTTGCAAAATAGTAGCTAATTCGTTTTTTATTATTATTATTATTATTATTATTATTATTATTATATATATTTTTTTAATTATCTTTTTATTGGAAAGGCAAATGTCCATCACATACATTAATTACAGCTTTAATCATTAAGGAAAATAAAATAGGATGGCTATAGAAAATTTCAACGATTATATCCATGTTGCCCTTCTAGAATTTCCTTTTATGGACCATTCAATTCAGTTGAACCGATAACACAACAAACAAAACAGAACAGGGGAGCACACCACCTCATCCAATCACAAATAGTAGGTAATTCTTGCACCATTTCGGGAACTTAGCCTCAGAATGTGATGTGATTAAAACCAATGATATGTGTGTGTGTCGTACTGATGTGTGATAAATGAATGGATGTTGATGCATATTTAGTTTTTATTATATTTTTATAGGTATTATTACTATTTATGAGTCTGCATCCTGACAGTGCACCAACATTTCATTGTACATTCTGTATAATGACAATAACGTATCTTTATCGTCATCTTAAAACCCTGAACATATTGATCTCACATTGATTGATACATTAACCCTTTCATGTATGAATTATGAGAACCTTAATCAAATTTTTTTCCTGAGTATTTTTATTCCTCTTTAGGCATGAAAAAAACAATGCAATTGAAAATTTTCTTCTGAAAAATAAATAAATAAATAATAATAAAAAAAAAAAAAAAACATAAAATAATTTTTAAAAAATGAAATAAAAAAAAAATAATAATAATAATAATGAAAAAAAAATTCTTATGAGCATATTTTTCATGAAGTTGCAAAAATGTCCACCCAGCTGGACACCACACATTTAATTTTTGATGCACAGAAACATGTATTTACTGATAAACTGTGTGGCTTGTGATTCTGGGGGTTTATGCTCAGGAGAGATCTACATAATGTTACCAATTCATGTCAGAAAAGATATGTAGTGTCTTAAAACTTTAATAAAGATATGTGTGAAAAAAAAAAAAAAAAAAAAAAGAACGACAAAATCCATGAATATACAAGAGAACAGCTGTAGAATAGCTGTCCACTGGAGTGACCAGTATGCATGAAAGGGTTAACTCTATGAACAGATGCCATTTTTGGAACTTCAGGCTCCACCCACACTAATACGTTTCTAAAATGGACATCTGTTATTGACTTGGAAGTTGAAAATGCTTCCGAACCCAATTTTAGTTTGAAAATCCCAAGTTGCTTTGCAGTGTGAATGCAAACGACGATGCATTCACTGACTCACGGACCCTTATTTGCAAGTACATAACCTTCCCTGATTCATCGCTACCACGTCACGTGACTCTTCCTGGAGGAAAACAAGACATCGCATTGACAACCAGGTGTTAAATCATTTCCGATACTGAATTCCAGGTGATTCCGCCTTCGTTGCCCCCGTCCACCTAATACAGATTTCTTTACACAAGACACAAGACTTTGCACCTTTTGTTACCGTGTTATTAATTCACTAAGATCCGGCTGCCGACCAAATGACTCCAGGGGTTATCGTGTCACCTAGCAACTGCAAAAAGTTCTGAACGTGTATTGTTTTTTTTTGTTTTTTTTTTAGTTCCTTATTTTTCTTCCACAGTTTTTCTTCGTCTCTGTGGGTCGATGCTTGTGTGGAGATGTGCTGCAGCTCTACCTATGGTGGAACGAGTGGGTTTGGTCACTGGGGACTTTGTGGTGCTTGGAGGTGAGGGGGAGGCTGACTTGCCTGGAAAGAAAAACAGACCTTGTGGTTATTAATTGAGCGAGAACTCGAGGGGTGGTGGTGGGGGTGGTGGGTTCTAGATTCTACAGTTAGCACGCATGCTATTCCCAGCTAAAGTCTAAAATTAGTAACTACACATCTACAGTAAACCAATAAAGTTGCAGTGCATTTTGTGTGTTTAGGTGAAGTGATTTCTAACTTGGCTTGATGCATCTTTCTGCATCTCATTAACAGTAAAAAGGATGGATGTGTGGCGTCCCTGATGTTCTTCCTGCGCTCAGCTCCTGAAGCATCATTTATTCCCTCAGCTTGAGTCAGACATGTTGCACTGATTCTGCTGTTGCCGGGATAAAAGTCAATATTCGTTTACAGTCGCTAATGAGCCAAGATTAATATGAATTTATAATTAGGCTACTCATTAACATTGCTATTACAGAGGAAGCCACAAACTTTATCTTAGAAGAAGTTGACACTCTGCTAATGAAAGGAGGCATCAGAGTGCTCTCTGCTGATGGCAAGGGCAAACAGCAGACAAGGTCAATTATCTGTGGAGGACTGTGGCGCTCTGTTTGGTTGGAGCTTTTTAATCCTGTACAGCTGGAATAAAATTGCGTTATTCAGGCATGCAACGGTATACTAATCAATATGTGTGTCTACGTCTAGCCATGCACACACTACCGACAACACAGACAGAAAACAAAAAGTAGAACTGGGGTGCGTGTCACACTAACATACAGGAAATATAGGAAAAACTACTGAGAAAATGTTGTTATAAAATAGGGCTGGGCGGTGCAGACTAACATCTGGATCGCAGTATAAGATCAACACATGCTGGCAATAGTGGAACAGGTACTAATGCTCTCCAAACTGCTTGAATTTCATGATTATTTCTAAAATTAAATGATTAAATTATAAGTATAGATTTGGATTGTGGACCATATGAGACATTTGAGGGTGTGGTCTTTGGTTTTGTAAACAGTGGTCTAAAATAATGTCGAACACTGTATCAATTAATTATGACTATGATTATGATTATGATCATTATTATTATTATTATTATTATTATTATTATTATTATTATTATTAAATCTGAATAGGACAGGTTTTAAAAAGATTTTTTTTAAAAGTAGCTGAAATACAGCATAAACAGCTCAACACTTTAGCTCTATTATTATTATTTTTTTAATAAATATTTTTATTGAAATATATGGCACATCAATGACAGAAAATCAAGATTTCAGGAAACAAAAATCTGACAAACAGAAAAATGTCATAGTTATTGTGTGTGCATCACACAAAAATATAATTTTTTAAAAACAAAATACACAAGAGGAAAGCAAACCTACGTAAAAAACCCATAAAAACATACATAGAAAATAAATAATTAAGTAAAATTAAATATATAAAAACAAGATGCAAAATATAATAATAATAATAATAATAATAATAATAATAATAATAATAATAATAATAATAATGATAATAATTCAGATAAATGCCATAGTTATTGTTGGTACATCACACAATTTTTTTAAAGAAAATATGCAAGAGTTAAGCAAACCTACATAAAAAAACATACATAGAAAATAAATAATTAAGTAAAATTAAATATATAAAAACAAGATGCAAAATATAATAATAATAATAATAATAATAATAATAATAATAATAATAATAATTCAGATAAATGTCAGTTATTGTTTGTGCATCACAATTTTTTTTTAAAGAATATATACAAGAGTTAAGCAAACCTACATAAAAACATACATAGAAAATAAATAATTAAGTAAAATTAAACATATAAACAGAAGAGAAATATAATAATAATAATAATAATAATAATAATAATAATAATAATAATAATAATAATAATAATAATTCAGCTCTATTCTACCATTAACTTGCAGCAATATTATTATAATATTACATTCTTTATATTCTATTATAGTTTATTCTTTATACGTCTTATTTCTTCTTGTTCTATTTCTGGGCCAGATCAGTGGAAGAGTTTTATGACCATTTGTTTTTATGTTTTTATGCCTGTGTATGTATCTGTATGTTTTTGCAAAAAAAGCCCATCATCAGTCAGTTCTCACCTTCTCTTTTATCTGCCGGTCTGGGTTACTGACCCTCCAAAATAAAAACAGACTATAGAGTATTATCTCATAATCGCAGGTGTGACCTCTAATGACCTCACACACTAAGGGGCCAGATCAAGCAGTGACACAGGCACACATTTCCTGTTCTGTAGTCTCTGTGTTTAAACTACATAATTGATCTCTATGTTTAATACATGTATGAAAAGGTCTCATTAAGTACTTTTACATGACACGTTACAATTTACAGAAATAACATTTTTTGGGGTAGAAATACTTAAATTACTGCTGCGTGACATGGGGACTCAAAATTAATATGTTTTTTTTTTTTTTTTTTACTTTATGCAAATGTACAAAACATGCTGTTCTCATAAGAAATTGATCCTAAATGAAACATAGGGCTTTGGCTCTGATGTTAAAGTACAACTACGATCAATATTGGATAAAAATGTTGAAATGATACGTTTTTATGAACACAAATATGTTCCGACACAGGGACAGCAGTTCGTCAGTTTGTTCCGTATCAGAATCAAACTCTTCTGTCCTTGTGGGTTTTTTATATTTTCATGTTTAATGTGTTGGGTAGAATACACAAATTGTCTTTTAATTCTACTTTCTTTTTAATCTAACTTATTTTTAGCTATTTACACTCAATATTTTTATTTCTTATTTCTTATTGTTGATCTGGTCAGGACTTTCTGTGGAGCAGTGACCGTATTTTGAATTTCCCCTTGGGGATTAATAAAGTAAATCTATCTATCTATAAAAGACTTTAGAACTAAAACACTACGAATATGCTCAAAAACTTTTATTTAACATACATATTACAACTGAAGTCATATATACAGATAACAGCAGAACATATTTGACTAATAATTGGATTGTACATAACCCTTCTATATTCTTGTACTGTTGAATAATTAGTTCTGACAGATGCACTGACTTAAAATAACACTTATACAAGCAAGAAAAAACAATATTATTAAAGTGAATATTTTCGATAACTTCACATTATCAATTCTATCTTTTTTTTCTACAAGTGATACTGAAATGTGACAAACAGTTGCATAAAATAGAGTTCTTAACCTTAAAAAAAAAGAGCCTATTTGACAAATAATAGGTGAAATTTAAATTTTTGACACTGATGTTCACTTGTGCTTGATCTGGCCCACCTGCTTTAATAACAAGATGAGAGAAAAACCATCTCAATTCTCAGTATGTCCTGTGCATCTAGTAAATTAACTTCTTTCACACTCACTATTAGGTTTTAACCCTTTCATGCACGAATTATGAGAACCGTAGTCAATATTTTTTCTTTAGTGTTTTTGTGCAATTCATTTTTTTTTTTTTTAAATGAACCTATTTTTCGTGGAGTTTCAAAAATGTCCACTCAGCTGGACACCATGCATTTAAGTTTTGAAGCAAAGAAACATTTATTTAAAAATCATCATCAGAAAGTGATATACTGTGTGAAAACTATGAAATAGAAACATTTTTAATGCTGCTAATTGCTAAATTGCTGCTGTTTTCTCAAATTTGATCATACTCTACTATTAGTTATTACTCATTTCATGGAGATAAAATCCTCCTGAGACTCAGGAAATGGACAGTTTTAGCTTTTTTACATTAAAAAAATGTCTTGATTGGAAACTGCATAATGCAACAGTTTTTTCAGATACATTTTTAAAATTCTTTTTATTTATTTATTGATTTTTTTTTTAAATGGAATGCCCTTTGCAATGCACTGCATTTTTAAAGTAAAACTGTCAAGCTTTTGTCCCCTACAGAGGACAAAATGCATTGCTGGGTCTCAGGAGGATATGCAAAAAAAAAAAAACTTTACGTTTGTTAATTACAGTCTAATAACAATTAGCAATTGATTTACACTGAAACATGTCACTGCAGATCAGGTTTATCAAGAACAGCAAAGTTACAGTGATTGTATGAACTGCAGTGTTTTGGATGATGTATAAGAGTCCACTGTGTTGGTTTATATGGAACTAAAACAAAACCCATGAATAAACAACAGAACAGCTGTAGAATAGCTGTCCACTGTAGTGACCGCTGTGCATGAAAGGGTTAATCTGTGCTCTTTTTAATTACTGTGTATTGTGTCCTGTTGTTTTATGCATATTTATGGTATTTGACTAAACTGTTTCTATCTAATAATCTAATCATGCTTTTAGATGTAAAGCACTTTGGTCTTCTTCACTGTTGTTGTAAAGTGCTATTTAAATAAACTTTGACTGATTGATTGATTGATTGATTGATTGATTTCACTGAGGAAGAAAAATCTCCCATTTCACTTAAAGGAAATATTGATATTTATAAACTATATGGACAAAAATACCAGGACACATCATGTCTACAGCTGTAAAATGTCCTATTCATGATGATTTGAGATAAAAACATCAATATTTACTTAAAGTTGCACCTGAATTCAACATGTCTGAATATTTTTGTCCATATAGTGCACAGGTGTCAAACATGCGGCCCGGGGGCCAAATCTGGCCCGCCAAAGGTTCCATTCCGGCCCGCAGGATGAAAGTGCAAAAATGAACCTGAACAGGTCCAAATCATTTTGGTTCAGGTTCCACATACAGACTAATGTGATCTCCAGTAAAAATAACAACACAATAACCCATAAATAATGACAACTACAAATTTTCTTAGTGAAAATTATGTGGAAAAAATTTAAGTGAAAAAAATAACATTACACTGTGAAAATATTTACATTTACAAAACTATTCTTTCACAATAAAATGCAAATAAATGCATAAATAAAAACAAAGATGAACAACCTGAAATGTGCAATTTGAACAATATTCTGCCTGTTACTAAATGTTTTGTGCATTTATGGATCCACTGTGATCTGTAGTTGTGTTAATAATAAGAGATGGAATATTGTAGAAATTGTTCAAATTTTAGTTCCAAACTCCAAAATTTTAACAATATTCTGCCTGTTACCAAATGTTTATGGAACACTATGTGTAATGTGCATGTATACATAATAAGTTGATGCATAATATTGTTAAAAATGCACTAATTTTTCAAATGAAATTTCTGTTTTTTTCAGGCTATTCACGTCTTTTTTGTAAAATATAAATATTTTCATATTTTAATTGGGGGTTTTTTGTACTAAAACAAAAAGAAGAACTTGTATTTGTCATTATTTCTTGGTTATTAAGTCATTATTTTACTGGTCTGGCCTGCTTGAGATCAAATTGGGCTAAATATGGCCCCTGAACCAAAATGAGTTTGACACCCCTGATATAGTGTAAGTTAAGTTAAACTCAGTTCACTTTTCAGTTCCATGGTGAAGCTAAAAAGATAAATTAATGTCTGTTCTTTGTGAAAACACCTGTATTTTTATTGCAGTTCTACTTCTGATGCAGCGTCTGCGAGTGGGTTTGAGTTTTGTTTTGTTATATTTACAGACGCTGCTGTGGGAGAATGCATCTGTTTATTTTACAGATTGTTCTAGTCTAGGATTTTTTTTTTAATAAGAGGGAGTTCAGATGTACCTGTTTGAAGACTGTTGGCATTAACTGATGGAAAAGTAAATGTGCAGTATTATAGAAAATTGAGGATTTGATCATTAAGAAGCATCGAAATCGTTGAGAGGTGAATCGTAATCAAATCAAATCCAATAAAGATTCACACTCTAACAGTTATACCGCCCAGCACTATTATGTATCTGATGACTTAACCCATAAAGACCCAAACAGCCACTGGCAACCAAAACCACCTACTGATGTGAAATGTTAAATAACATCTGATCCACTAAATCTATCAGTAAGTGTAAATAATTGGTGTAAAATACAGTTTGTCGTCTTTTCACGGTCATCAGATATGACCCATTTGGACGTTCAGAGGCTCTGTAGTTACCGTGGAAACACTGTCATCTTCTACAACATTGATTCACCAGTAAAACCCATGGAGTTGGATCAATGACAGTGGAAGGACACACTGGGTTTATGTTCAGTTAATGAGGGATTTGGCTGAAAAAGTCACTTTTTCTTCTGATATAATAACCCTCAACTTTAATCTAAGCTTTTATATGAACATCTACATGATCAGAGAATTAAATACAGGAAAATACCTGATTTTCACTGAAAAATGCAGAATTTCGACAGTGTATTAGGGCCACATAAGAGAACAAAAACGCTTGTTACTACAAGAATAAAGTCGTAACATTTTGAGAACAAAGTCATAATATAATGAGAATAAAGTCACAGTTTTAAAAAACTCATTTAACGAAAATAATGTTGTACTTTTATGAGATTAAAGTCGTAATATTTGGAGAATAAAGTCATAATATTATGAAAAACAGGTGGGAAAAATATACTAATTTACAAGAATAAAGTCGTACCCACTCATTTTGTGAGGTTATACTTTCATTTGGCGTTCATCCGGTCCAATATTTTCAAATATTATGACTTTATTATCATAAAAGAATGACATTATTTTCGTTAAATAATGACTTTTTTAAAACTACAACTTTATTCTCATTATATTTTGACTTAATTCTTGAAATATTATGACTTTATTCTCATAAAAGTGCGACATAATTTTCATTAAATAATGAGTTTTTTGAAAACTATGACTTCATTCTCAGTATATTATGACTTTATTCTCGAAATATTACAACGTTAATCTTATAAAAGTACAACATTATTTTTGTTAAATGAGGTTTTTTTTAAAACTATGACTTTATTTTCATTATATTATTTTACTTTCGAAATATTATGAGTTTAATCTCATAAAAGTACAGTATTTTCGTTAAATAATGAGTTTTTGAAAACAACATCGTTATTCTCATATTATGGCTTGATTCTCGAAATATTACGACTGTTCTCATGAAAGTACAACATTATTTTCGCTAAACAATGATTTTATTTTATTTTTTTGAAAACAACGACTTTATTCTCATTATATTATGACTTTATTCTCGAAATATTACAACGTTAATCTCATAAAAGTACTACATTATTTTTGTTAAATGAGTTTCTTTTTAAACTACGACTTTATTTTCATTATATTATTTTATTCTCAAAATATTACAACTTTAATCTCATAAAAGTACATTATTTTTGCTAAATAATGATTTTTTTAAAAAAAAACTACGACTTTACTCTCATTATATTATGACTTTATTCTCAAAATATTGTGACTTTATTCTCGTAGTGATGAGCGTTTTTATTTTCTTATTTAGCCTGAATACGCCTTCGTATAAAATACAGAGGATAAAGTTATAATAAAAAATATCAAATCACTTAAAGATTAAATAGAGAGAATAATTAATTTGGGATCTGCCATAAAAGTAGCACTGGGCCTTTATGGGTTAAACTAAATTCCAGGTGTGACATGACTTCTTTTCTAGGTGAATGCATATCTACATACTGATGCCAACAGTGGAAGCCAAAGTGGGAGCTGTAGGAAACAAAAAAAAAATAAAAATGAAGAAATAAAGAAAAAAGACAGAAGGGACAAGCATTGCGACACTGAGCAAGCAATTCCACATAAACACACATTTACAACATACACTGTGATCAAACATAACGCTCCAAGCAGTGCAGTTTTAGTAGAAAAAGGAGAAAGATAATTACACTGAAACACAGTAAAAGTAGAAAAGCCTCCGGTAACGTTTATACTCAACCCTTCAGTCTTAAGTCTCCCACATGCACATGCACGATCCTGACAAAACTGCACTTCGGTACATATAAATGACTCACTCTCCTGGTAATCATTCTTTTATTTATTTTTTTTTTTTTTTCTAGGATTTTCAGCATGCGCATAAACAAGCCCTAAGAGCCAATTAAGTTTCTTTCTGTGATTGCGGGGATTCTTCCTGTAAACACAAAGTAATCGTCGGCGTATTCAGCACCTGCAAAAGTGTTTCGGGGAGGTTTGTTCTTGGCTAAGCAGAATTCACTTAGTATTGAGAGCGTCATCTAATTATTTATGCTGACACTGTCTGCTGCCGAGGGTGACGCTCAGGTAAAATCCATGCGCCGTTTCCTGTTTCATTTCCTGTCTAATCGCTCATTCCAGCCGCTGAAGGACGGAACACAGACCTCAGCAAATGATAGGTAATTGTAAAGAAAAGATTACATGCTACAAGCCAGCTCATTATGATTACTTACCCCGCCAAAGTCTTTCATGATTACACAACTCAGTACGAAAAACCTTCAGTTTCCCCTTTCTGCTCAAAGCAATTTTCTTTCTTAGCTGATTGTTTCATAGCTCACGCTCTCCGTCCAATCAATAAGCACTTGCTCTCTCATGACAGTGACAAATGAAAACCTCGACTACACCCATATGAAATTGTTTATCCACAAAAATTACTTACATGGAGATATGAAAAGCTCGGCTGCCCGGGCATATATATCATATCCCGCCAGTTCAATGCTGTTTTGAAACAGTGAAATGGCTTTTGTCGCCTACTTCACTTAGCCTGAATGCAACCCGGGCCGATTCTCCACCTGGAAAACTCCGTCTGTGTTCTTCATTGTCTCAGGAAAGAGCAACAACACACTCAACTAACCTATCTACAGTCCATCCCAGACGTACACCCCACCCACCCCCACCCTCCCTCAGTCAATTGCTTTCTGGACCCTCCATCACTCACTTGCTTCCAGTGCGGTGGTGCATTCCTCGCTGACGACGGGCCCGCAGCCCTTCGCCGTGCAGGATCGCAGGTAGAACTTGTATTTGCTCACGGCCTCCAGGTCTCGTAGGATCCACTTGGTGGTGTCGGTGTTGCTGATGTTTACCGTCTGCACAGGCCCCACTTCTTCTGTGTCATTGACTGAATAAAAAAGAAACAAAAAAAAAAAAGAAGATGATGATGCTGTGGTGTCAAAAATCAGTATTTGAATCAAAAGTATTCAATTTGTATTCAAAAGTATTTAACCTGTATTCATTTGCATGCCAGAAGTTATTCTTAGTGTAATGTGTCGATTGTACCAGAGTAGCGGACTTTTTTCCTGGGAGAACCACAAAAGAACGAACACGTGTAGCCATCGAAAGAACACGTGAATTTATGGAAAGTTTTTTTTTTTTTTCTTTTTTAAAAAAGAAAAAAAAAAAAAGAAGACAAATAGTAAAACCAGTAAAATAATAACAGTGGAGAAAAAAAAGGACATTCTAATAACATTTACGATGTTTCATTAAAAATCTGAATAACATGAACTACCTGAAATGTCTTAAGAAAAATAAGTGCAATTTTAACATTATTTACACATGTACATTACAATTTAGAGATCGCAGTGGATCTACAAATACACAAAACATTTAATAACAGGTAGAATAATCCTACAATTACACTTACTTCTATTCAGACATTTCATGTTGTTCATATTTGTTCAGAGTAGGGCTGTGAAATATGGGAAAAAATCCTATCACAACAGTTTTTTTTATATCTGATGATATCGATTTGTATCACAATGTGAATCTTTTCACATTTTAGTTGACATCTCTCTGGTATTTAACAACAATTATTGCAGAAATGTGATAATATTTACTTGAGAATATCTGATCTATAAACAGATGAAAAACGTATATTTAATTGTCTTTAAGCAAAGACAGCTGAATAAAAAACATTTTTAGTTATTCTTGTGGTCTTTAAATTAGTTATTTATCGCTGCGTATAATTTGAGACTGAACAAATATGGTAACATTAATTATGTAAAAGAAATACTAGCAAGATGGAAGTGCTTTTTGTTGTTTGCTAACCACTGTGTGCTAAGCTAGCTAAGGTTAGCAACAGAAGGTGGTTTTATTTATAGTAGCTACAGCCAGACTGTGAAAGCAGTTCTGAAATAAATATAGCAGTTGTTTTAATTGACATCTCTCCGGTATTTAACAACAATTATTGCAGAAATGTGACAATATTTACTTCAGAATATCTGATCTATAAACAGATGAAAAACGTATATTTAACTGTCTTTAAACATAGACAGTTAAATCTACTATTTTTTTTTACTTATTATTGTGGTCTTTAAATTAGTTATTTATCGCTGCGTATAATTTGAGGCTGAATACATACGGTAACATTAATTATGTAAAAAAAAATACTAGCTAGATGGAAGTGCTTTTTGTTGTTTGCTAACCACTGTGTGCTAAGCTAGCTAAGGTTAGCAACAGAAGGTGGTTTTATTTATAGTAGCTACAGCCAGACTGTGAAAGCAGTTCTAAAATAAATATAGCAGTTGTTTTAATTGACATCTCTCCGGTATTTAACAACAATTATTGCAGAAATGTGACAATATTTACTTCAGAATATCTGATCTATAAACAGATGAAAAACGTATATTTAACTGTCTTTAAACATAGACAGTTAAATCTACTATTTTTTTTTACTTATTATTGTGGTCTTTAAATTAGTTATTTATCGCTGCGTATAATTTGAGGCTGAATACATACGGTAACATTAATTATGTAAAAAAAAATACTAGCTAGATGGAAGTGCTTTTTGTTGTTTGCTAACCACTGTGTGCTAAGCTAGCTAAGGTTAGCAACAGAAGGTGGTTTTATTTATAGTAGCTACAGCCAGACTGTGAAAGCAGTTCTAAAATAAATATAGCAGTTGTTTTAATTGACATCTCTCCGGTATTTAACAACAATTATTGCAGAAATGTGACAATATTTACTTCAGAATATCTGATCTATAAACAGATGAAAAACGTATATTTAACTGTCTTTAAACATAGACAGTTAAATCTACTATTTTTTTTTTACTTATTCCGGTGGTCTTTAAATTAGTTATTTATCGCTGCGTATAATTTGAGGCTGAATAAATACGGTAACATTAATTATGTAAAAAAAAATACTAGCTAGATGGAAGTGCTTTTTGTTGTTTGCTAACCACTGTGTGCTAAGCTAGCTAAGGTTAGCAACAGAAGGTGGTTTTATTTATAGTAGCTACAGCCAGACTGTGAAAGCAGTTCTAAAATAAATATAGCAGTTGTTTTAATTGACATCTCTCCGGTATTTAACAACAATTATTGCAGAAATGTGAAAATAGTTACTTGAGAATATCTGATCTATAAACACATGAAAAACGTATATTTAACTGTCTTTAAACATAGACAGTTAAATCTACTATTTTTTTTTACTTATTCCGGTGGTCTTTAAATTAGTTATTTATCGCTGCGTATAATTTGAGGCTGAATAAATACGGTAACATTAATTATGTAAAAAAAAATACTAGCTAGATGGAAGTGCTTTTTGTTGTTTGCTAACCACTGTGTGCTAAGATAGCTAATGTTAGCAACAGAAGGTGGTTTTATTAATAGTAGTTAAAGCCAGACTACGAAAGCAGGTCTGAAATAAATAGAGCAGTTGTTTTAATTGACATCTCTCTGGTATTTAACAACAATTATTGCAGAAATGTGAAAATAGTTACTTGAGAATATCTGATCTATAAACACATGAAAAACGTATATTTAACTGTCTCTGAAGGGCTTTTTGTTGTTTGCTAACGACTGTGTGCTAAGCTAGCTAATGTTAGCAACAGAAGGTTGTTTTATTAACCCTCCAGTATCCCGTCCACCAAGGCCCTTACTAAGCACCAAGTGTGTCTTTTTGGCACACTTGTGGAATAATGTCAAAAAAATTTCATACAGTTTGCTTTTAATTCTTTTACACTTTTTTCTATTTCATCAACTTGAGCCGTAAATAAAAATACCAAATACTCAATAATTGTCACATTTTTTTTACCCTTTAAATGTCGTGTTTGTAATGTAAACAAACCATTTTTTTTTTTTTATGCAAAAAACAAACAAAAAAAAATGTTTTTTTCAATATACTACATAAAAAGTTTGCAGCCTGGCATATGTCAATAATTAACTCCAACATTGGTTAATTTGCATTATTATTTTTGGCGCTAGGTCAAATGTTCAAAAATACTAGCATCTGTCACCAAGTGTGCGTAAAATGCACACCTATAAATCAAACTATTTATTATATATTGATTTATTTTTCTGCTCTAATTTGATTTTATTTTTGTAAATCAAGGTCAGCCCTAATCATACATATCAAATGGAAGAAATAGTGCATTTTAGGCACACTTGGGAGACAGATGCTAGTCTTGTAATTTTCTTTTGTTTACAATGTGCAAATTTTAGTTGGTGGCCAGAATTTTAAAGATCATGCAAAAATGAACAACTTTTGAATTTTAACCTTATTTAAATTGTGAAAAATAACAGGAAGTTTTTTAACAGGAAGTGCAAAGTGTGCCAAAATGGCGCACCCGGATACCGGAGGGTTAATAGTAGTTAAAGCCAGACTATGAAAGCAGATCTGAAATAAATATTGCAGTTGTTTTAATTGACATCTCTCCGGTATTTAACAACTATTATTAAAGAAATGTGACATAATTTACTTGAGAAAATCTGCTCAATATTTGAATGATCTTTTAGTTGCTATAATGTCATAAAAGTCCTGTATTCCATAACATGTGACATCTTTCTTGGTAAATATTTGCACATTAAGAATATAAGTAAGTATTAAATTACCCTGATAAGTCCAAACAAATACAGTCTAATTTCCAGAGTGACTGTTTTTGTGTTTTTGACTTATCGGACTGGTAATTTAGTGATCCAACAGCACCTACTCTCTTTACTTTAGCTGAAAACAACAGGGCATTTTAACCGACACCTAAGGCAGCAAATGTCGATTTAGCAAAAGACAAGTGTTGATTTGTGTTTTAGGTTGAACAGCTCTTTAAGGGGTTATCTGCATCGACCAAACAAACAGATTATTCCTACACTTTTACCTCTGCAGATGTGTTTGAGTTCTCCGTCTACGTTGTGAGTGCATGTCATTTTTTTACTACTTAAAGCAGCCCAGTAGGTAGGAAGGTGGCATTTATGTTCTTTGTACCACAAACAAACACAGCAGGTGTTGAGGTGACCTTTGTTATGAAAGAGGTGCTGCATCTCAGGTAGGAAACCATGACAAGTATGTATTAGTCTACCTTTTCTTTTGTTATCAGACATCATGCTTTTTTTTTTTTTTTTTTCTCAGCGTGATTCGTTTTCATGGATGAGCATTGGTCCATTTTTGGTAGATTATGCAACCCAGACTGATGCATCGGAGAAGCCATCAGAGTCGTGTTTCTATCCTGTCCAGAGATGCTTTCTCACTTTTCCGGAAATACTCAGGCCGGACATTGATATAGTTGCACTTTTTTTTTTTTTTTTTTTAATACTACTTTTATATTTTAAAATTGTCTTACCTTGTCATCCATTTGCTCATATCTCTATTTTATATATATATTCTTCTTTTCATATATGTCTGTGTTATATTGTGGATAAGATAAGATAAGATAAGATACCATAAGATGAGATAAGATAAGATAAACTTTAATGATCCCCCAAGGGGTAAATTCAAATGTACAGGAGCACAAGACAATATGAATCACATACTTATTTAACATTTCTTTGTAATTTTTTTGTACACTGTCAATACTTTTCAGTATGTTCAGTATAATTTTGTGTGACATTTTCATTCATTTTTGTTGCACTTTTAAGTGTTTTTGATGCTCAATAACAAGCAGATTTGCATTGTTCCTGTAAAGGCGAAGACACACCAACCCGATTTTCAACTGTTTTCAACATGTGTAATCAGCCACTCCCCTTTGTTCAGTCGGACCCATCTGATTGGTGGAGAGATAGCCCTTGACTAGTGAATCAGTGAACAATAAGTTTACATGTCAATATACCTATGCCAAGACACTTCACACTATTATTGTCTTCTATAACACTAGTCAATAACAAATTTATTATTTAAGTTTTTTGAGCTGATTAAGGATCATTTTGGTGTGCTGAATCCAAAAATCACGTGAATTTTGCTCAATCAGGTCAACTTTCTGAACTATGCTACATATTGGCTTTTTAACATTTTTGCTTACATTTATGGGCATTTTCACATCATATGATACAAAATTCTTTCATATTTCTTGCAATAAACGAGTTCTGAAGATTTTACTTTTGCCAATTTAGGATTAATGTTTTTTTTAATATTACAGGTGAATGAAATGGCTTCGACTAGAAGATCTTGCAAAAATAAGCCTGACGTATTCTGCTACATCTGCGGTGAATACACCATTGTACCTAACAGGAATCAAGTCGCAAGTTTCACAAAGTGTGCTTACCAATCTTATTTTGGTATTAATTATTATATTTTGTGAGAAGATCAAATTTTTCAAAATCAAATTAGCAAAAAAACCTGACCTGATTGAGAAAAACAGATGTGATTTTTGGATTTAGCGGTGCAAAATGGTCCTAATTCAGTTGAAAAAACCTAGACAACTTGCAAAAAACATTTTTTTGTAACCCGGTGTAATAGTCCATTCACTGCTCATATCGTATCTGAATGAGTGTCGGTCAGTGTTGACTATGGACTTCATTCAGTTCATGAAGGGAACACTGTTAGCATTGTTAGCATAGCGCGATTTGTCTTTAGATTTCACCTGCGATATCTTTCTTCTTCTACAAGAAGAAGCCCAAGAGCTGACAACGCCAGTATCTTCTTATTACTAACCATCTGTTCAACAAGTACAACAACAACAACCCTTCTTGACGACTCAACGCTCTCTGCTGACAACAGCGAGCTCTGTGTTTTGGTCCAGAGAGATGTTTCGTAATTTCCCAGTTTTATGTCTCGCACAAGCGCATAACATACGCTGAAGTCCGTAGTCGATTTGGTGTGTTCTTTACACTTTTTTGACTGTGGTGGGGAGACGAAAGCCAACTGATCCATTGGACTACCTTTTCTGGTGACGATCAGCAGTTGGGTTGGTGTATCTTCGCCTTAACAGTGACAATAAAGTTCTATTCTATTCTATTCTATTCTATTCTGACAGCTGGTGACATGATCTCACAGAGTCAACCGGTAAAGGCCAAACACTTCCACTCTTCCGGCCACAGCGGATAACAATACATCCAACTGTACTCAAGACTACTGGGTAGAGTGTGCTTGGCCTTGTTTTACCGTGAAACAGATCACGACTCACCAAGACTGAGATCCAAGACAACGACCTGACAGGCAGTGTGGGTTTTTTAGCCCAAATGTAGAGAAAAACACAATGAACTGAAGCCAAGGTCAGTTTTGACTCCTACTCATGAAGATATTTTAGTTTTCCACACCACACTTTTTCACTTCTGATAAGTTGATCCACAGTTTTATTTGTGGGAGTAACTCCTATATAGAATGGACAAAAACATGCTCTGAATGTCAAAAAATGTGGAAGAAAATCTCTATTAATTCCTCTGCTTTAAAAAAAAAACAACTAAAATGTAAGAATTCAGACTCTTGTTAGCACTGAACGTTGAGATGTATAAATAAAAATGGCCTTTATATTTCCCACGTAAGCCTTTGAAACACAAATGGACAGAACAGAGCTGACATAAATAAGTTAAAAATATACATTACAGAGTGAGCTAAATGTTCGTTGTGTCTCAAGTCGACCTGTTCGTTTTATGATTGTCTTGATACTTTTTCAGGATGTAAGTTACCAGTGTAGACATGATATAACGATAACTGATTGACTCTGTGGTAAGAGACAAACCCATATTTCATGCCACAGTACTGTGTCAATAGCCACTTTCTTTTATTTTATCTGTAGTATAGTGCAAGGTTATAATAGTTTTGAATTTTTACCTCCGCCAAGGAGGTTATGTTTTTGCCAGGGTTTGTTTGTTTGTTTGTTTGTCTGTTTGTCTGTCCGTTAGTGTGCAACATAACTCAAAAAGTTATGGACAGATTTTGATGAAATTTTCAGGGTTTGTTGGAAATGGGATAAGGAAGAAATGATTAAATTTTGGTGGTGATCGGGGGTGGGGGGGCCCACGGGGGGGGCGCAGACCACAAAATTTCATCAAAATCTGTCCATAACTTTTTGAGTTATGTTGCACACTAACGGACAGACAAACAGACAGACAGACAAACAAACAAACAAACCCTGGCAAAAACATAACCTCCCCGTGGGGGGGGGGGCACTGATCAGCCTTGGTGGAGGTCTGCGCTCTCCGAGTGCTTCTAGTTCATTATAGGTTAGTTTTTATTTAGTTTTGACTTGTTTTTTTCTCTAATTCAGTTAGTTTTAATTAGTTTTTAGAGCAGGTTTGCTACTTTTTATTAGTTTTTGTTTTTTTCTAAATGCTTAGTATTAGTTTAGTTTTAGTATTAGTTTTAGTTTTTTTCATATCTTTTCTCTTCTTCGCCATCATATTCACATAAATATTCACATAAAGTACTGTACGGTGCCAAAAGCTAAAACTGCTGGAGTGAAATAAATTTACTTCATATCAATCCGACATTGACAAAAACGAAAATGAAGGGAATTTTAGCCATAATTTTTATATGTTTTAGTTAGTTTTATAAGTACACAATACAGTTTCAGTTCGTTACAATTTTTTTCTTTTAATTATAGTTTTTATTTATTTCAGTTAACAAAAATGTTTTTTCAATTCTAGTTTTCATCATTTCGTTAGTTTTTGTTCACGATAATAACCTTGGTATAGTGTTGGCTTTTTGTATATTTTAGTGTTTCTTTGTCATTTTTAGTATATTGTCAGTACTTCTCAGTATAATTTTGTGTGATATTTTCATATAGGCTAGTCTTTTTTCACTTTAAGTGTTTTTGCTGCTCAATAAGAAACAGATTTTCATTGATCTTGTAACAGTGACGATAAAGATCTATTCTATTCTATTCTATTCTATTCTATTGATACTATAAATGGTGATAAATCAAAGTGATGTTAAACAGAAAAAATGTTTTGGAAGTCACCGCAAAAAACACATCTAGGTCTTTAAGGGTTAAACTGGGGGTGTCAATCTCATTATGTGTGAGAGGTCACATTAAGCCAAATTTGATCTGAAGTGGACCAGATCAGTAAAATATTAACATTATAATATATAAATAATGTTAACTCCAAACTTTCTTCTATGTTTTAGAGTGAAAAAAGTAAAATTATGCGATGAAAATGTTTACATCTACCAACCATCCTTTAAAACAATGTGAATAACATGAACACTGAAATTTCTCACGAAAACTAAGTGCAATTTCAACAATATTATGTCTCAGTTTATCATTTACACATGTAAATTACAACTTACAGATCACAGTGGATCAACAAATACACAAAACATTCACTAATAGGCAGAATATTGGTAAACTTGCACTTCAGACATTTCAAAATGTTCATATTTGTTCTGGTTATTCGCGTTTTTGTGAAATGATAGTTTGTTTTAATGTAAGTAAAACAGTAAAGTAAAATGACATGAAAATCTTTACATTTACAAAGAAGAAAATTTGAAGTTGTGAGTATTTATAGATTATTATGATAGTATTTTACTGATCCGACCCACTTTAGATTAAATTGGTCTGAATGTGGAACCTGAACTAAAATGATTGTTAATATCTTCAGTGTAATTTTAAGATTTCACATATTTATCCCATGGGCCAGACTGGACCCTTTGGCGTATGTTTGACACCTGTGATCTAATGTACACTTAATAAATCATGCATTTTGGGCAAATAAATACGCTGAACCGGCCATTTTAAGGAGATTAATATTACTTTTGGTAGCGTGTTTCCATATTCTGTTGATGCTGTGAGATGTTTTTTTTTTTCCCTTTTTATTAAATATAAAAGGAATTCCATCCTTTTCAGTTTTTTTGTCCATCCCATTTCTTGGACACTATTCACCTGATTCTGAGACCTCTGGGTTAATATAAGAAAATGTATTAACATTAAAGTTAGGGATGTCTGATATTGGCTTTTTTGCCAAAAACCGATATGCCGATATTGTCCAACGCTTAATTTCCGATTCTGATATCTACCGATACCGCTGCCGATATATGTGGGATATTAAACTAATTTTACAGGGTGTCCCATAAGTCTCCATACATAGGAGACATAATACATTCCATACATACAGGGTGGGGAAGCAAAATTTACAATATTTTGAGGCAGGGATTGAAAGACAGTGTATGACCAATTAGTTTATTGAAAGTCATGAGAATTTATTCGCCACAAGAAAATTGACATAATAGAAAATGTTTTTATTCTATGTGTCCTCCTTCTTTCTCAATAACTGCCTTCACACGCTTCCTGAAACTTGCGCAAGTGTTTCTCAAATATTCGGGTGACAACTTCTCCCATTCTTCTTTAATGGTATCTTTAATAAAGTGGACATTGCTGTGTGATGTTCTATTGGTAGCATGTTCTAAAACGCCCCAAATAGCAGAATCCAGAGGGTTTAGATCTGGGCTAGAAGGCGGCCATTAACATGATTCCCAAAAATTGCTAAAGTTGGATTTGTTGCTGTTGTCAACAAGTGTTTTGGTGTTCTTGTGGAAGATTTTAACTTCAAATCATATTTTACTGTATTTCTAACGGTCTTGTTGTCTACCTCAAGTTCAATTGCCATTTTTCTCATGGATTTGGTTGGATCCTTTAGGATTTTGGATTTGAGAGCTTTAATAAACGCTTTGGTACGTTTTTTGTTGCTTCCTCCACTTCCAGACTTTCTCGTAATAGTTTTGCTCATAGTCATTCTCTTCTTTCCACTATAAACAGTCTTTATGGACACTCCAACTATTTTTGAAATCTCCTTTGGTGTGACGAGTGCATTCAGCAAATCACACACTCTTTGACGTTTGCTTTCCTGATTACTCATATGGGCAAAAGTTTCTGAAAAGGTATGGATAATAGTGTTAGGTATGATTATGACATCAATATATGTTTGGTTTCAAAACAATTGACGTAGTGCCTGCTGAGAAAAAACAACTAAATGTTCATTGTAAATTTTGCTTCCCCACCCTGTGTATGTTTCTAACATGTATTTCTTTATATTTCTTCTTGATACAGGGGTTGGACAAAATAATGGAAACACCTTCACCTCAAGATGATAATGCCTCAATCCATACAGCTAGAATTGTTAAAGAATGACATGAGGAACATTCTAATGAAGTTGAGCATCTCGTATGGCCGGCACAGTCCCCAGATCTCAACATTATTGAGCATTTATGGTCAGTTTTAGAGATTCAAGTAAGACGTCGATTTCCACCGCCATCGTCTCTAAAAGAGTTGGAGGGTATTCTAACTGAAGAATGGCTTAAAATTCCTTTGGAAACAATTCACAAGTTGTATGAATCAATATCTCAGAGAATTGAGGCTGTAATTGCCGCAAAAGGCGGACCTACACCGTATTAAATTATATTTTGTTGATTTTTTAAGGTGTTTCCATTATTTTGTCCAACCCCTGTAGTTCTTCAGCAGACACGCACTGAAATGTGTTCCCGACAAAATGGCAGTCATATAGAGCATATTATATAAATATAAATGGTTGATGTCAAGAAACATTTATTTTTTCTATGTATGGAGACTTATGGGACACTCTGTAGGTAACATCACATATCTCCTGTCATGGAATTCACACATCATGCCTAATTTTATTGTGATGCCCCATTGGATGCATTCTCAAATGCAACAAGGCTTTCAAAATGTAAACACTGTCTGTGCCAAGGATACATACTTCAACTTAAGTTGTGGAAAAAATGCCATATTTATTTATTTTCTCTCCCTCCCTCCATGAGTCTATTACAGTGTGGCAACTCTACTGTACAATTTTGAAAACTGCACATTTCTTTCAGCTACAAACAATGCTTCGTTTACGTGTCGGTAAATGCCGGCGAAATCAAGGCATTATTTTATCGGTTTTAATGATAGGCAAAAAAAACGATAACGATATTCACCAATATTACATTTTTATGCCAATATCAGGCCGATAATATCAGACATCCCTAATTAAAGTATGTTTGGCGTCTTTCTTGCAGAGTTTTTCTTCAAGTGCATAACTGTAGAGCTCAGGTAAAGCCACATTCAAGGATTCAACCTCTGCAAATGAAAATATACGGATCCGTGAGAGTGGAAGGTGTGCATGCGGTCAATGTTGTGTGTGAAATTAATCATGTCATCCTGAAGCAGGTTAGTGTATCACTCAAACATCTGCGTGCTCAGTGTCTTGAGAGGGAAGTTACGACAGGATTTCCTTTGAATCCTGTGAGATGTGAAGCTATTAAAGGCTGTAGCGAGGATGGGCGTCGCCCCAAAGCAGCTGTGCCGCAGCTTGAGATCGGGAACGTGTCAGTGATGATGCGTTGACAGCTGGCGGCATTATCCTCAACATTTCATACATGACTTCCTTCAAGGGGACTCTTGGAAAAAAGTCACACTTCAAAGAGTCCATCAGCTTTATAGCGGCGGCACAATGAAAACGTCCTCTCCTAAAACACGGGCTGACACTTGGCCCTCTTGTGCAGCCGCCAAATCAAACTCAATTAACCGGGAAATGCGCTGCTGAGATGTTGTTGGAACTTAGTCATTAGCGTCGTCGTGACTTTAGTTTGAGGACGGCGGAGTGTGTGCACATAGACGTGTATCCCCCCCTCCCCAGGGACAGGCGGGTGGGCTACGGTGGAAATGTCCTCCACCGCCAGGAAGGGGTCGGTAAAAGCAGACGGTTACCGACGGCAACACATGGGCCGTGGTCAGCGCCGTTGTTGTACCAAGGTACGTACCCAAACTGAGAATTGTTTCCCCAGGCCATGGGAGCGTAATTTCAATTTGTTATCTCATAATTAGTACTTTTTATCTCATAAATTCGACTTTTTATTCTCATAATTATGACTTTATATGTCATATTCATGACTTTTTAACTCCTAATTTTAACTATTTATCTCATAATTTTAACCTCTTATCTCATAATTATGACTTTTCATGTCATAATTTCAACTTTTCATCTCAAATTTCAACTTTTTATCTCATAATTATAACTTTGGATCTCAAATTTCAACTTTTTATCTCATAATTAGGATTTTTTTATCTCAGAAATTCAACTTTTTATCTCATAATTTTGACTTTTTAATGTCATAATTGCAACTTTTGATCTCATTTCCTTTTTTTTGTCATACTCATGACTTTTAAACTCATAGTTTCAACTTTTTATCTCATAATTTCAACTTTTTATGTCATAATTGTGACTTTTTATGTCATAATTTCACATTTTTGGATTTTTTTTATCTCATAAATTCAATTTATCTCATAATTCTGACTTTTTAATCTCATACTTGCAATTTTATCTCATAATTTCAAATTTTTAATCTCAAAATTTCAACTACCTATCTCATTATGCCTTTTTAACTCATAATTATGACTTTTTATCTCATAATTTCCACTTTTTATTTAAATTTCAACTTTTTATCTCAAAATTTCAACTTCTTATCTCGTAATTATTGCTTTTTATCTCATAATTTTTTACTTTTTATCTCATAATTATGACTTTTTATGTCATACTTATGACTTTTTAACTCATAATTTCAACTTTTTATCTCATGATTATGATTTTTTAATCTCATAAATTCAACTTTTTATCTCATAATTTTGATTTTTTAATCTTATAATTGCAATTTTTAATCTCATAATTTCAATTTTTTTAATCTCAAAATTTCAACTACTTATCTCGTAATCATGCCTTTTTATCTCATAATTATGGCTTTTTATCTCATAATTTCAACTTTTTTATCTCATAATTAGATTTTTTTTAATCTCATAATTCCAACTTCTTATCTCATAATTATGTCTTTTTATCTGAAAATTTCAACTTTTTAATTGCATAAATTATGACTTTTAATTTCATAATTACAACTTCTTATCTCATAATTATGACTTACCATGGGGATAGTTTTTTTTTTTTTTTCTGGCAAAAATTAGCTTCCTATTTATGTATTTCCGCCACTGAAAAATAAATATCCCCATGGTAAGTCATAATCATGTCAAAATTATGCCCCCTTTGCCAGGGGAAACAATTCTCAGCAGGGGATACAGGTTAACCCTATATATGTCGTGACCTCACAGTGACCCCGGCCATAGTGCAAAGAAGCAGTTACCGTCCACACAGAGGACCATGGGTTAGACAATCAATATGAACTAAAGCACCGTTGATGTGGTTTATCATGCATCAAATTGTGCCTTTTCAGTGTCACATTAAAGTAGAACATGTACAAAGTGTGCACAGATACCTATTCATGTCAGTACGTGAACATAAATAGATCATATTTTTTTCTGCAGGATTTCTACTCACAGCCAAAACTTTCTGTACATTAACATCATATGACATTTATCTGTATTTAGAGATAATTTAACAGTAACAGATGAAAGAATGCAATGACTGAGAGCTACGATGCATCTGCAAAACATTTAAACCAAAAACACTGATCACATCTATTTGAGAATGAGACCCTGTTAAAGATGGAAGACGGTGTTTGTTATAAAAGATTCAGTGCTTTTATGAGCTCATAAGTCATATTCATATTATGGAAATGAAGATAAAATACCTGCTGCTGTTGCATCAGACATTACAATCCTCCGCCTCTGTCATATTTTTACAAATTCATAAAATAGGCTTTTATCCACCTCTCATGCATTTCCATTTTCTCTATTCTATTCTCTTCTATTCTATTCTATTCTATTCTATTCTATTCTATTGTGTTCTGTTCTATTCTTTTCTCTCTGTATCTTTCTATTCTATTCTATTCTATTCTATTCTATACTGTATCTTTCTATTCTCTTCTCTTCTCTTCTCTTCTCTTCTCTTCTATTCTATTCTATTCTATATCTTTCTATTCTACTCTATTCTATTCTATACTGTATCTTTCTATTCTATTCTATTCTATTCTATTCTATTCTATTCTGTTCTCTTCTCTTCTCTTCTATATCTTTCTATTCTACTCTATTCTATTCTATACTGTATCTTTCTATTCTATTCTATTCTATTCTATTCTATTCTATTCTATTCTATTCTATTCTATTCTATTCTATATCTTTCTATTTACTCTATTCTATTCTATACTGTATCTTTCTATTCTATTCTATTCTATTCTATTCTATTCTATTCTATTCTATTCTATTCTATACTGTATCTTTCTATTCTATTCTGTATCTTTCTGTTCTATTCTATTCTATTCTATACTGTATCTTTCTATTCTATTCTATTCTACTCTATTCTATTATATACTGTATCTTTCTATTCTATTCTATTCTATTCTACTCTATTCTATTCTATACTGTATCTTTCTATTCTATTCTATTCTATACTGTATCTTTCTATTCTATTCTATTCTATTCTATTCTATTCTATTCTATACTGTATCTTTCTATTCTATTCTATTCTATTCTATTCTATTCTATACTGTATCTTTCTATTCTATTCTATTCTATTCTATTCTATTCTATTCTATTCTATTCTATTCTATTCTATACTGTATCTTTCTATTCTATTCTATACTGTATCTTTCTATTCTATTCTATTCTATTCTATTCTATTCTATTCTATTCTATTCTATTCTCTCTATTCTATTCCTTTCTATTCTATTCTTGTATACTGTCCCTAAGAAATCACTTAAACAAAACAGATATCATTTACAATGACGGCACATACCTTTTGTGTGGAAAAGTTATTACTAAGTATATTTATATTATATTTATTTATTCAACTACTCTAAATACTTTATTACCTTATACATGTATTCCATTTCTCTGACAGCTTTAGGTAGTTTTAAGTTAGTTAAAGGATGAATATGTTATACAAAAAAGAGCTTAACATGCTTTGAAGAATATAAATGAAGCCCAGAGTTAAAGATTAATCCACTGATGTCAAACCTTTTTTCGTCTGGTGTCTTACAAAAATCGTCTGGCTCACATCTCAGACATCTGCGATGACAGTAACGTCTGGCTGTGAACGTCCCCCACGGTTTCAGTTCAATAAATGTTTAAATCATCCTGTATCTCAACCAGAATCGAAGATGAGAGAGAGTGAAACGCTGAAAACATATTTGCATGTCGGAACTTTTCGTTTTCTTCTTTTCTCTGTCATTAATCATGTGACGAGGCTGAGGTTTATCCGGTGTCTCTGAGTCTGGACGGAAAGAGACGACAGTAAGACGGCGCCGCCACCAATGCAATAATGTATCATCTAATACTTTTACTTCGATACCTTGACATGATCTTTGACTTTCACTTTAACGTGTCGGTTTCTTTGCAGGACTTCTACTTGTAACCGAGTATTTTTAATTAATATTTAATTTAATTTACTTTTTACTTAAGTAATAGTTCACCCATAAAGACTCAGCGCTTCTTTGGTGGCAGTTTTCAAATTAAATTTTCTCTCTATTTAACCATTCTTAAGTGATTTATCACCATTTATTATAATTCTATACTCTGTTGGACCCGACTGCAGTCTTTGGTATTCCTGTAATAACTGAAGGGATTGGTATTCTGATACTACAGTGGATTATGGTAAATGTTCTATTGTCCTGGCCTGGGTCTTATGTCACCCGAAAAGTTATAATGTAAGAACATGTCCTGTATAACAAAATTGACAGTACTCTGTGTTTTTTGTAATTCTTTTTGTTTGTTTGGTTGGTTTCTTTTGTTGTTTTCAATGGGGTTTTTTTGGTTGCTGTTTTTTCTTGTTTGTTTTTTTACATTTCATTTTCATATTTTTATTGATATATTTTCGTATAACTAGATCCTGTTGTATCACTGTAAAATGTTTAATGGGTGAAAAGAAAGAAAAAACAATAAAAAGTGGAAAAAAAAAAATACAGGGTGGGGAAGCAAAATTTACAATACTTTGAGGCAGGGATTGAAAGACAGTATATGACCAATTAGTTTATTGAAAGTCATGAGAATTTATTTGCCACAAGAAAGTTTACATAATAGAAAATGTTTTTATTCTATGTGTCCTCCTTCTTTCTCAATAACTGCCTTCACACACTTCCTGAAACTTGTGCAAGTGTTCCTCAAATATTCGGGTGACAACTTCTCCCATTCTTCTTTAATAGTATCTTCCAGACTTTCTCGTAATAGTTTTGCTCATAGTCATTCTCTTCTTTACATTATAAACAGTCTTTATGGACACTCCAACTATTTTTGAAATCTCCTTTGGTGTGACGAGTGCATTCAGCAAATCACACACTCTTTGACGTTTGTTTTCCTGATTACTCATATGGGCAAAAGTTTCTGAAAAGGTATGGATAATAGTGTTAGGTATGATTATGACATCAATATATGTTTGGTTTCAAAACAATTGACGTAGTGCCTGCTGAGAAAAAACAACTAAATGTTCATTGTAAATTTTGCTTCCCTACCCTGTATAAATATATATATATATATATATATATATATATATATATATATATATATATATATATATATATATATATATATATAATCCTCTGTATTAGTGATGTCCCGAACTTGATTTTTTTGCTTCCGATTCGATTCGGGTTTTTTTTAGGATTAGTTTTGCCAATACCGATTCAATACTGACTTTTTATAATTAAATTTTGATTTAAATTTGGAGTCATTATTTATAGGTTATTATGCTATTATTTTACTCGAGATCACAATTGGGCTTAATGTGGAACCTGAACTAAAACAACTGACACTTTCGACTCTTACTAACTTTAGTGTAATTTTTGCACTTTCCAAATTCATACTTTGGGACAAATTGGAACCTTTGGCAGGTCGGGTTTGGCCCACGGGCCGTATGTTTTTAAACTGCTGTAGCGCTTCTATGGACAGGTCTGTTCAGGGATTATATAGTAATAATAATAATAAATTTTATTTATAAGCGCCTTTCAAGACACCCAAGGACACTGTACAACAAGATAAAACAAACAATCCATAAAATACAAAGAAATAAACAGATTAAAACAAATAATTACTATATATAGAAATGAAGTAGTAGAATGGAGAGTAGAGTTTATGGGGGGTAGGCTATTCTGAAAAGGTGAGTTTTGAGTCTGGATTTGAATGTGGGGAGAGAGTCACAGTTACGGATGGATGGTGGGAGGGAGTTCCAGAGCTGAGGAGAAGAGTGGCTGAAGGCTCGGCCTCCCATGGTGCTGAGACAGACAGGGGGCACAGTGAGGTGGATAGAGGAGGAGGACCTGAGGGAACGGACTGGAGTGGCGACACGGAGGAGGTCAGACAGGTACTGAGGGGCGAGATTGTGGATGGATTTAAATGTGTACAGGAGGAGTTTGAATTCAATTCTCTGTTTGACTGGGAGCCAGTGTAGTTCCTGGAGGATTGGGGTGATGTGGTGGTAGGAGGGGGTTTTGGTGATAATGCGGGCAGCAGAGTTGTGGACCAGTTGGAGCTTATGGAGGGACTTTTGGGGGAGACCAAATAGGAGGGAGTTACAGTAGTCAAGGCGGGAGGTTACGAGACTGTGCACAAGAATAGAGGTGGTATGGGGGGTGAGGGAGGGGCGAAGACGGTTGATGTTGCGCAGGTGGAAATATGCAGACCGGGTGACGTTATTGATGTGGGATTTGAAAGACAGTAGGCCATCGAGGATGACACCCAGACTCTTAACCTGAGGTGAGGGGGAGACTGAGGAGCTGTCGATAATGAGGGAAAAGGTGTTGGTTTTGGAGAGAGTGGATTTATGGGGATGTGTTAGTGATGCGCACATCAGCGGGTTACTAATGGGTTAGGTTGGGGCGGGTCAAAAGGATGTCAGTTTGGGGCGAGTCAAATAATTCCACAAAAGCCCCACAGGTTGAAAAAAACTCGACTTGCGCATCACGTTAAAGTCAAAATGAAACCTACAGACGCTTTACTAATTCCTCTAGGCCTCCACTGATGTGCAGCTAATTTTCCTTCTCCCTACCTTTGAAAACTTTAATTTGAGGGGGCAGGATGTGTGTTTACCCCCACCCCAGAACCGGGTCCAGATCAGCCTGATCTCGTGACTAAATCTGATCCGATCTTCTAACAAATGCCAGATCGACAGCCGATACCGATCTGTAGATCAGATCGGGACATCCCTACTCTGTATTTAGCATATTTTCCATTTTAATGAGATATTTTCCTATATTTAACTCTTTCATGCATGAATTGTGAGAACCTGAGTCAAGATTTATTTTTTGAGTGTTTTAATTCCTCCTTAGCCATGAAAAAAACAATGTGATCGAGGTTTTTTCTTTCTATGGAGTTACAAAAATATCCATGCGTTTAATTTTTGAAGTAAAGAAATGTGTTAAAACCAAATATCAGAAAGTGATATGAAAACAATGAAATGAAAACATCTTGAGTGCTGCTAATCTGATGTCTTCTCACATTTTAACATTTTCTAATGCCAGTAATTACTCACTTCATGGAGATAATATGCAAAAAAAAAAACTTTTTGTCTAACAAATAACAATTGATTTACACTCAAACATGTCACTGCAGATTAGGTTTATCAAGAACAGCAAAGTTACAGTAATGGTCTGAATGTCAGTGTATGAGATGATGCATAAGTGTCCACTGTGTTGGCTGATATGGAACTAAAACAACAAAACCCATGAATATACAAGAGAACAGCCGGAGAACAACTGTCCACTGGACTGACCAATGCATGAAAGGGTTAATCTATTGATCATGTTCATGTTCTTTAAAACTCAGAGTAAAATCAAAGGTTATTAAATCAGGAACTGAGAAAACCGAAGAAAAAGTGACATTTTCAGCAAAGATATCATTAACTGAACATAAACCCAGTGTGTCCATCCACTGTCATTGATCCAACTCCACGGGTTTTACTGGTGAATCAATGTTGTAGAAGATGATGGCGTTTCCATGGTAACTACGGAGCCTCTGAACATCCAAATATCGGATGACCATGAAAAGATGACAAACTGCATTTTACACCAATTATTTAAATGGATCGATAGGATTATTGGATCAACAGGTATTAAACAGTTTCGATCGGCAGATGAATTTAGTCGCCAGTGGCTGTTTGGGTCTTTATGGGTTAATGACAGTGAAAACAGCTTTATTAGAAAATAAATAGCCTGGAGGACATGACCACAACAGAGCTAATCAACATCATCAACGACACATCTCACCCCGGTCCCCATCTGTTTGACCTTTGACCTCAGGCAGACGCTACAGGTCCCTCAGAACAAGGACAAATAGACTCAGAGACAGTGGCACCACAACAAACTGCACAAAGTAATAACTCTGGTGTTTGTTCCTGTACAGTCTGATCACTCTAATAATGTGCAATAACCCTGAAAAATGTGAATTATGCACATTAAGTCATGCATTAATCTTCTGTTTTGCAATAACAATGCAATATTTATTCAATGTTATCAAAATATAAATGTACTATTTATATGTAGACTTGAGATCATAGATACACACAATGTTAATACTGTTACTATTGTGTCTATTCAGATTTTGTGTCTGTTTCTTTTTACTTGTAATTCTGCTTAACTGTATTTGTATCTTACTTTTGTTTTTTTGTTTTTTTTTTACTTTTATTCATTAAATTTGCTCTATTCTTTAGTAAGTATTCTTTGTTTTTTTTCTTATTAATATTGTTGCACTGACTGAAGTAGCACTGAACACACAATGACAAGAAAGACTATTCTATTCTATTCTATTCTATTCTATTCTATTCTATATCTGTGTATTGTCTATTTTCATTGACATTTGACATAACTTTAAGATCACACACAAACAAATGCTGTTGTCAATAAAACTAAAATATTTAACATAAATAGTGCAAAAATCAGTGCATTTACTTATACATACATTTGACCCAGTGACTGTTATCGGTGTAAATACTCATATTTAAATAACTCATTGTTCCGTCACTGTCTTTCTGTACAAATACAACATGTTCTAATGAATGAATGAATATTTATATAAAAATCACAATACAAATATGAACAAAGTAAATTATCAACAGAAAACAACCAAAACAAAAAAGGAAATTTATCCTATTATAACAAGGAAATATTTAACCCTTAAAATAAAGTGTCTGGACCCCACACTTGTATTACAAACAATGTGTTTTTATGCCACTTTTGTCATTTTGTCATATTAAAAATAATCATTTGATTATATTTTGGTCCATAGAAAAATGATTTCATGTTTCTTCTACTTTTTTTTTAGACTGAATGAATGTAAAATGATTAAAAGGTTCAGATGTAATTTCATTGTAAATGAATGCGGGTCATTTTGACCCACCTATGGAAGCTTGTGGAATTAATACAGAAACTACAATTTCATAAAATCTATTAAAGATAAGTTGAAAATCTAAATGGTATGATGTCAATAACATGTTTTTTGAGGCGTACCTGGAATATGACATAATTACTTCTCATTACAAGGGTATTGCAAGAAACCAACATCATCAGGTCATTTTGACCCACTTATGCATCTAAGGGTTAACTCATCCTATTATACAAAGGAAATATTGAAGTGTCTCTGTGTTTTTATGCCACTGTTGTCATTTTGCACTGAACACTTTACTGCTGGTTTTAATTGTTTTAATTTTTATAGTTGATTTTATTATTGCTATTGTTTCCCCTATTCTTATTCATTTTTTAGTGTGTTGTGTTTTTAGGGAGATGAACAGAATAAGAATTTCATTGCATAGTATAACTACCTGTTTTTGCTGTGCATATGACAATAAAAACTCTTGAATCTTGAATTTTGTCATGTTAAAAACAATCACTTGTTTTATATTTTGGTCCAAAAAAAGAATGATTTTATGTTTTTTTCCCCTTTTTTTGGACTGAATGAATGTAGAATGAATTAACAGTTCCAATGAAACTGCACAGAAAATGACTGTGGGTCATGTTGACCCACCTATGGAAGCTCAAATATCTATTAATTTTTTTTGTTATTTTTTCTTCAAAGTTACATCCCATGGAGCATAATAGACTACTCAAACACAAACTCAACATGTCATTTTAACCCATTTATGTATCTAAGGGTTAATACAATACAATATAATACATGCACTAATACAGAACATGTTGAACAGTGTGTGTATTCGGGTCTGATACACAGCCCTGGTCTCCAAAATTGAAACATATAGCCCATGTGTCTTCATATAAGCTGTAATCTGTTTCATTTTTCTTAAGAGTGTACAAGCTGAAAGGGAGCACTGTGATGTAAACACTATTAAACACAACAGAAAAGATAATATCTCCTCATGGCGCGATGGGAGACCACCAATATATCTGAGTTAACTTAAACAAGAGATACGTACTGAGCTGGTACTCCAGGAGGAATCCCGGTGAGAATCCCATTAGGCTCCGACGGCGGCGCCCACGCCAACGCCACTGTGTGCTTCTGTACGTCTGTGACCCTGAAAACAGGATTTTTCTCAGGGACTGTGGGGGCAAAGAAGGTAATATACACAGTAAGAAGTCGAATTCTGCAACCCAGTTTCCTGGGCTATTATTAGATTTTCCCTTCTGTAGTTGTGAATCGATACACTCCATGCTGTTTTTGCACAATCCTACCTCCCTCTGGGGTTTTGAAGTTGACGGGATGGCTGCCGGGCCCGTTGCCCCGCCCGTTGAAGGTCATGACGATGAGGCTGTACTCGGAGAACGGAGTCAGCCCCGGTACGGTGGCGTGGACTCGGTCCCCGGGGACGCTCAGGGTGTGTTTGTCTCCGTGGTGTTTCTTCTGATCCACCAGGCTGCGCAGACGCCACCAGTTTATCTGCAAAATCACAACAAAGACAAACGGTATGGGCGTCATACATATGCATACGTCCTGCAGCAGAGTGAGTGAGCGCTAAGTAAGTTATTGTGCTGCTGCTCTGGCATTTGTGCGCAGGGAAAACATTAAGTCGGCCAAATAAAGGAGACAGAGAGGGGTGAGGGAAGCAAACGTTTAGAGCAAGGTCAGGACCATTCCTTTTAAACTGTGTCTAAAAGTAAAGGGCTGTTTTTGAGGCATTACCCTGTAGCCTCCCAGATGTCCATGTAACTTGTCCTTGTGTATACGCGTCCAGCTAACCTTGACCACGGAGCTGTTCATCACCTCCACAGCAACATCATCCGGCGCTGCAGAGGGAACTGCAAAGGCAGACAGTCTTTACAGTCTACAGGAACACCAAGACAAAGTACACTATCTGGACAAAAGTATGTGGACACCTTGAATTCAGGTGTTTCTGGGATACAAAACAATAATGAAAAATATCAGAATATAGCTCAACCCTTTCATGCATGAATTGTGAGAATCTTAGTCAAGATTTTTTTCTTCAGTGTTTTTATTCCTCTTTAGGCATGAAAAAACCAATGCAATCGAGGTTTTTTTTCTATGGAGTTACAAAAATATCCATGCATTTAATTTTTGAAGTAAAGAAACATATGTTTAAAACCAAATACAGGGTGACACAAAAAAACGGGAACTTTTTAACAATCCAATAAAACCAAGAGTGATGGAAGAAAAATATTTTATTCATAGTGATTGAAACCTTAAAACATGCCATTTAAGAAAGAACGATGGAATTTTCATTTCTGTAGATGGCGTCGTCCTGTACGAATGCATTCTTGAAATCTGCTGTTGAGATTCCTCATTGACCGCTGCAACATCTCAGCTGGGATACTGCGAATTTCATCCTGAATTCTCTGTTTTAACTCATCCAGAGTTCTTGGTCGAGTCGTGTACACTTTACTCTTGAGATAGCCCCACAAGAAAAAATCACAAACGGACAAATCTGGTGATCTAGGGGGCCAGGGAACGTTACCGAATCTTGAGATCACACGGTTACCGAACAATTCTCGCACAGCCACCAATGGTTACTAAAATGAGGGTGTGTTTACTTGCTCACGGTCACTGTCTCGCAGTGCTGCCACTTGCTCATGTCTGCCAATACGCACTTCAAAAATTCCCGTTTTTTTGGGTCACCCTGTAATTTAAAAAAAATGAAAATTCCATCATTGTTTCTTAAATGGCATGTTTTAAGGTTTCAATTACTATGAATAAAATATTTTTCTTCCATCACTCTTGGTTTTATTGGATTGTTAAAAAAGTTTCCGTTTTTTTGTGTCACCCTGTATCAGAAAGTGATATGAAAACAAGGAAATAAAAACATTTTGAATGCTGCTAATCTGATGTCTTCTCACATTTTAACATATTCTAATGCCAGTAATTACTCACTTCATGGAGATAATATGCAAAAAAAAACCCTTCTTGTCTAACAAATAATTGATTTACACTCAAACATGTCACTGCAGATCAGGTTTATCAAGAACAGTAAAGTTACAGTAATGGTCTGAATGTCAGTGTATGGGATGGTGCGTAAGTGTCCACTGTGTTGGCTGATATGGAACTAAAACAACAAAACCCATTAAAATACAAGAGAACAGCTGGAGAATAACTGTCCACTGGAGTGACCTATGCATGAAAGGGTTAATATTGGGATAAATATCATAGCATTGGTTTGTTTGTCTTAAATTGTTATCTTTGCTTCCAAAATGCCTCAGAGATGGTTTTGACTTAATTTCTCTCAACATTGATTTTGTTTATCTTTTTTTTTTTTAATCCATGATTATGATTTTAAATATTCTAACTCTAAATTTCTAAAATGTTGTTGGTGAACTGAATGTAACTTAACTTACTCTATATGGACAAAAGTATTCTTACACATTGAATTCAGATGTAACTTTAAGGAAATATTAATGTTTCTATGTTAAATCATCATGAACATCTTACAGCTGTAGACATGATGTGTTGCAATATTTTTTGGCCATATAGTTTAGAAACATCAATATTTCCTTAAAAACAAACATTTGTAAATATATTTAACAAAACGATCATGAAAATGGACAAAAAATCAAGAGAAAGAACAAAATAATCAAAACATTGAACAAAAATATCAAGAAAATGAACAAAATAATCACAACATGTAACAAAAACTAATAACGATGAATTGATTTTTATATGTCAAATCATCATAAACATCTGACAGCTTTAGCCATGTGTCCCAATATTTATGTTTATATAGTTTATAAACATCAATATCTCCTCAAAAACAAAAATTTGTCAACATAATCAACAAAAGAATCATAAAAATGAACAAAAAAATCACAAAAATGAACAAAATAACCAAAACATTGAATAAAAAGGAACAAAATAATCCAAAAAATGGACAAAATAATCCCAAAATGTAACAAAATTTATAATGAGGAATTGATGTTTCGATGTCAAATCATCATGAACAGGACATCTTACAGCTGTAGACATGATGTGTCCCAATATTTATGTCCATTTAATTTATAAACATCAATATTTCCTTAAAGTTTGATGTTAGATTTTTCTTCCTCAGTGAGATGTGAAGAAAGTAGATGGTTAGTTGTGGTAAAAAATTATTATTTACAGTCAGAGCATGAAAAATATTTTAGAAATTTAAAGGTAGAACATTTAAAATCATAGTCATGGATAAAAAGAAAAAAAAAAAAAATAAATAATGCTGAGAGAAATTAAGTCAAAATCATCTCTGAGGCATTTTAGAAGCAAAGATAACAATTTAAACCAAACTAACCAATGCAATCATATTTATCCCAATATAAAACTATATTATAACATTTGTCATTATTGTTTTGGATCCCAGAACCCTGTGAGAAAAGAAACACCTGACTTCAACGTGTCCACATACTTTTGTCCACATGTACGTTACAGGACAGAGAAATACCAGTAAACACACAAACATACAGATACAGTTATAACATAATCTAACTGCTGCTATTTACAAAAACATCAGGGACCTATAGAGTCAAAGTGGACTAATGGGCTATAAGGGGTGGGGGGGTGGGGGGTGGGGTCTAAGTCTGACGGACAGAAAGGGAATATGAGTGATGACCTGAGGTGACCTCCTGAGGGCAAGTCCAAAAGAAAGCTGAACACAGGAAGTAAACATCTGTTCAGACTGTACTTCTCTAACGATCAATACCTGGATCATAACTTTTAACTGTGACAGTCACTGTTATAAAAAGCCTGAAAACTGCAGCTTAATTTAGAACCGTGGAAGAAGTTACACAACTGTTTCTATAAAAAAATATTACCTGATTTTACACTGATCACTTTATACCTAAACTTAGAGAAAAGAATTCAGCTAAACAAGAACCAGTTGTTGTTTATTAATACAATAACAACTGAAAAACATAATGTGGCTTGAAGAAACAACGAACATGAGATCAACAATATGCGACAAAAAAGCACTTTCACTTAAATATATAGTAAAATAACACAACTTCTGTTCTAAATAAGTGTACAAAAAAGCAACAAATAAAAGAAGTATAAATATGTATGTGATAAACGTGCACCAATTTTTGTAAATGTGATTGTTATTCGAAAATATGTGAGTTTTACATTTAACCCTTAAAGACCTAGAATTACAATCGTGGAAAAATTATTAGTTTCTTGTTCATTTTAACGCCTGGTACAACGAAAGGTACATTTGTTTGGACAAATATAATAAACAACAACAAAAATAGCTCATAGTAGTTTAATTTCAGAGCTGACATCTATCCATTTTCCATGTTTTCTTGATAAAAACCAAAATCACTTCAGTTCTTCCATCAGTATCTATGGCATTGTATTGACAAAAACAGTGCTTTTAGGCATTCCGTGTTTTCTTTTCCGTCTGTTTTAGTCACATGATACACACAGGAGTTAGTACTAGATTGCATAACCATTGCTTTTGATGACTTTTGATGGTCTCATTATTTTTTCCAAAACTGTAAATATATAGTAAAATAACACAACTTCTGTTCTAAATAAGTGTACAAAAAAGCAACAAATAAAACGTACACAATTTTTTGTAAATGTGATTGTTATTCGAAAATATGTGAGTTTTACATTTAACCCTAAAGACGTAGAATTACAACCGTGGAAAAATTATTAGACCATCCTCATTTTCTTCAGTTTCTTGTTCATTTTAATGCCTGGTACAACTAAAGGTATATTTGTTTGGACAAATATAATAAACAACAACAAAAATAGCTCATAGTAGTTTAATTTCAGAGCTGATATCTATCCATTTTCCATGTTTTCTTGATAAAAACCAAAATCACTTCAGTTCTTCCATCAGTATCTATGGCATTGTACTGACAAAAACAGTGCTTTTAGGCATTCCATGTTTTCTTTTCTGTCTGTTTTAGTCACATGATACACACAGGAGTTAGTACTGGATTGCATAACCATTGTTTCTGATGACTTTTGATGGTCTCATAATTTTTTCCACGACTGTAAATATATAGTAAAATAACACAACTTACGTTCTAAATAAGTGTACAAAAACAGCAACAAATAAAAGAAGTATAAATATGTGTTAAACTTGTGCAAATTTTTGTGATTGTTATTAGAAAATGCTTGAGTTTTGCGTTGCATTTAACCCTAGAATTAAAACTATTTTAGTCGTGATTTCCAAATTTTTCACATTTAAACTTTCCTGAGAAATTTATCGCAATTTATAACATTATTCTCTGTGTTTTGCATTTGTCAGTGAAAATCCGGTATTTTCCTATATTTATTTATCAATCATGTACAGGAGGTCCTTGGGTTATGCGGTACTCGACCTACGCTGTTTCGACTTTACGACGCCTGAGTCTCGTCCGCCGTTTTGTCTCCAGCCCCATAGTGTAGAGTGTCTGTGTTTGTGCTCCGTAATTTTCTCAGTATCCTCGCCTTTTTCACCCTCCTTTTTCACATCATGGCCCCAAAAAAGAAAGCAGGATCTTCTAGCGATGCTGGTCCAGCCAAGAGGAAAGCCATTACAATGGAAACGAAGCTGGATATCATCAAAAGGTCGGAGAAAGGCGAGACGCCGACGAACATCGGTAAAGCCTTAGGCTTCAGTCGGTCGACCGTGGCGACCATTATTAAGGACAGGGGCTATTAAAGGGTTAATTCCGACTTACGCGGAAATTCGGGTTACGTCGCCAGCGTAGGAATGGAACTCGTTCGTAACCCGAGGACCTCCTGCACATGTTCATTAAAGCTTACAATAAAGTCAAAGGTTATTTTTCAAAACAGAGAAAACTGAGGAAAAAGTGACTTTTTCATGAACTGAACATAAAAACAAGCATCTATTTATCAAACTCCATGGGTGTTACTGGTGAATCAATGTTGTAGAAGATGACTGTTTCCACGGTAACTACAGAGCCTCTGAACGTTCACATGGGTCATATCTGATGACCATGAAAAGATGACAAACTGCATTTTACACCAATTATTTACATGGATTGAAAGAATTACGTTGGATCAACCATGTTTAGGTCTTTGAGGGCTAATATTATATATTTATTTTAACAATTAAAATACATGTAACCTCTCATGTTATATATTAGACCAGTATTGTAGCTGTTCATTTTCCTTTTACTGTTTCACCAGCTGTAATTTTAAGTCAGTTTTAGATATTTTTTCTCTGTCTCTTGTTGTCATTGGTTCGACATTTCTCTGTGAACTATAAAATGTCAGCGGTCGATCAAAATTTGTGAAGTGACTTGAGATAATCATGTATTTTGATCTGTGCTGTAAATAAATAAAACTGAATTAAGCTGAAATTATTAACCAGGAAGTCCCATTGAGATTAGAAATCTTTTTCGCAATATAATATATGCAATATATACAGGGTGGGGAAGCAAAATTTACAATGAACATTTAGTTGTTTTTTCTCAGCAGGCACTATGTCAATTGGTTTGAAACCAAACATATATTGATGTCATAATCATACCTAACACTATTATCCATACCTTTTCAGAAACTTTTGCCCATATGAGTAATCAGGAAAGCAAACGTCAAAGAGTGTGTGATTTGCTGAATGCACTCGTCACACCAAAGGAGATTTCAAAAATAGTTGGAGTGTCCATAAAGACTGTTTATAATGGAAAGAAGAGAATGACTATGAGCAAAACTATTACGAGAAAGTCTGGAAGATACTATTAAAGAAGAATGGGAGAAGTTGTCACCTGAATATTTGAGGAATGGACATTTTCTTGTGGCAAATAAATTCTCATGACTTTCAATAAACTAATTGGTCATACACTGTCTTTCAATCCCTGCCTCAAAATATTGTAAATTTTGCTTCCCCACCCTGTAAATATAGTGTTTCATAATATTCATATAATAAATAGAACCTAACTCAGTTAAATTGAGAAAATTCATTTATGCCTTTAGACCTCAAAGTTTTGTTTAGTTTATTTTTTTCTAAATTTTTATATCAAGATTTGTTTCATTCAGTTATGGTGCTTGTTACGATATTGCAACTTTGGCGCACAAAAGGTTAACATAGCAAAAACATATGAAATATCTTTTTTAAAAAAGCAATATATACTGTTAATATTGTTAATATCGTTCCTAAATATACATACTGTCACACACTGTTAATATTGTATGTTTGTGTCTATTCATATTTGGCCCATTTTTATTTTTTATTCTACTGAGCTCTATTCTTATGTAACTTTGTAAAAGTGTGAAATTTATATTTTATTTTCTTATCTTATTTTTAGTTTTTGCAATTTTATATTTACTCTATTCTTAATTCTGTAGCACTGGTGTTTTATTAATATTGATGATCTGACTGGAGTAGCACAATGATAATAAAGTCTATTCTATTCTATTCTAAAACTTTCAGTTTACTCGCAATGCTCATATTTTGTAAAAATCACATGTAATAATACAAGTACAAAACTCATTATTATATGTATTTCTTCGTGTGTTAGGCCTGTTCATTATGTGTCTGTTGTTATATTTCACTGTGTATATTTTATTGGGCTGTTTTACATATTACGCCGTTACACGCAGTGACATTAACATTCGTTTGTTGTTTCATCAGTCTCATTAAATTCACTTTGCTTCGACACCATGGACTTCTGAGAATGAGTATCTGCTTCTCCGGTGTCTAATTACTCCCATACGCACACCGGCTTGTAGCTTAATTGGCCTTTTTGCTGTTTGGCGTTAAACACAGAGCATCGAGTGTCTGCACAGTGTCAGGAGTTTATGGCCTCAGAAACCAAAGCAAACATGTGAATGGTGTTAAATGAGTCTGACGAGATAAGCAGTGTCAGATGGTTCAGGTTTATATCCAAAATTCAACAAGTTTCAGAAACAAACGTCAAAACTTGTGTGTGTTTCAACCACTGATAGTGTGTGAATATTAGGAGCTGATTAATATCTGCTTATTTTAACTGTTATTTGAGCAAAAAAAAAAAAAAAAAAAAAGGAAGGAATAAAACAACAGATGATGGTTTGGTAATAACGTTAATGAGAAATAACATAAATCTACACAAATTTTAAAGTGACTTTTGTTTTATCTTTTCCTGTTCGATGTAGTATGTATTAATGTAGTAAACAATACTATGTGGTGCAGGTTTAACCATGTAGAGCCGCATTATGTAATAAATTCCCATTATGTAATAAAAGTTCAAAATGTAATAAGAACGTCACGTCATCTTGTAATAAAGCCGCATTATGTAATAAACTGACGCATTTTGTAATAAACTACGTCAACGCATTATATAGTACATTTTTTCACATTATGTAGCAAGTTATTACAATTTGAGAAATTTATTACAAAATGCACTTGACACATTTTTAATTTAAAAAAATGTAATAACATGGTTCATTATGTAATAACAATCCAAATTAATATAATTTCAGAGCAATTTAGAAGAAATTAGGCACAGGAGCTACAGGTAATGTAATCAGAACTTTAACCACACAGTTTAAAGATAGATATACACACTGTTAACCCAAAAGACTCAAACATCCACTGTCAACAGAGAGCATCTACTGATCTAAACTACTGATCCACTAATCCTATCAATACATGTAAATAATTGGTTTAAATGTAGTTTGTCATCTTTTCACGGTCATCAGATGTGATCCATTTGGACGTTCAGAGGCTCCGTAGTTACCATGGAAACACCATCATCTTCTACAACATTAATTCACCAGTAAAACCCATGGAGTTGGATCAATGACAGTGGATGGACACACTTGGTTTATGTTCAGTTAATGATAGATTTGACTAAAAAAGTCACTTTTTCTTCAGTTTTCTCTGTTTTTGACATAACAACCCTCAACTTTAATCTGAGCTTTTATGAACATCTACACGATCAGTGAATTAAATATTGGAAAATACCAGATTTACACTGAAAAATGCAAAATAAAGAGAATAATATTATAATTAGTGGTAATAAATCACCTAGGAAAAGGTTAAATGGAGAGTATTAGAATACAATATTAATAGAAAGAACTCCTGGGTCTTTATGAGTTAAATGAGAACAACAATAATAAATAACAATAATATATAATAATAAATAATAAATAAAGGTCAAGTACGTACAGTCTTCTCCAGAGTAACCCGTCACTATCTTGGGCTCGGGCCCCCAGCCCTGGTGGTTCCTGGCTTGGATCTTGATTTCGTAGGGGACGAAGGTGGGCGTGTTCTTGACCACAAAGGAGTGTCTCTTCACCATGTGCTCGGTCCATCCGTCCTGTAGGTCCTGGCGCCGGTAGCTCACCTTGTACTCCAGCCCAGGGCCGTTGTGTTCGATGGGTAACAAGGGCTGAACGGAAATAAAAGAACATGTTAATAACCCGGTGAAACAGGCCAAAGTTAACCCCCGACTGGAATATACAGGGGTAAAGTGGACGAGAACAGATTAAACCCACAAGATATCGTAGTGTTGAGTGATTTACAAAAGAATGACTTGATTTTTCAACATTTTATTGGGGTTCAGCTTTGTCAGGTAAGTTAAGTGAGAAAACTGACTTCAATCTAAAAAGTCTGGGGTATACTTCGGCCTGGGGCTATACTTTGGTCTGGGGGTATAGTCCGGCCTAAGGTTATAGGCCTTGGTGGTATACTTTGGTCTGGGGGTAGACTATGACCTGGGGGTATACTTTGGTCTGGGGGTATCCTTTGGCCTGGGGGTATCCTTTGGCTTGGTGGTATACTTTGATCTGGGGGTATCCTTTGCCTTGGGGGTATACTTTGGTCTGGGGGTATCCTTTGGCCTGGGGGTATCCTTTGGCTTGGTGGTATACTTTGATCTGGGGGTATCCTTTGGCCTGGGGGTATCCTTTGGCTTGGTGGTATACTTTGATCTGGGGGTATCCTTTGCCTTGGGGGTATACTTTGGTCTGGGGGTATCCTTTGGCTTGGGGGTATTCTTTGGCCTGGGGGTAGACTATGACCTGGAGGTATACTTTGGTCTGGGGGTAGACTATGACCTGGGGGTAGACTATGACCTGGGGGTATACTTTGGTCTGGGGGTATACTTTGGTCTAGGGGTAGACTATGACCTGGGGGTATATTTTGGTCTGGGGGTATCCTTTGGTCTTGGGGGTAGTGGTATCCTTTGGTCTGGGGGTATACTTTGGTCTGGGGGTAGACTATGAGCTGGGGGTTTCCTTTGGCCTGGGGGTAGACTATGACCCGGAGGTATACTTTGGTCTGGGGGTAGACTATGACCTGGGGGTAGACTATGACCTGGAGGTATACTTTGGTCTGGGGGTAGACTATGACCTGGGGGTATACTTTAACCTGGGGGTAGACTATGACCTGGGGGTATACTTTAATCTGGGGGTAGACTATGACCTGGGGGTATACTTTAACCTGGGGGTAGACTATGACCTGGGGGTATACTTTAATCTGGGGGTAGACTATGACCTGGGGGTATACTTTAATCTGGGGGTAGACTATGACCTGGGGGTAGACTATGACCTGGAGGTATATTTTGGTCTGGGGGTATCCTTTGGTCTGGGGGTATCCTTTGCCCTGGGGGGGGGGGTATCCTTTGGTCTGGGGGTATCCTTTCCATAATTGCATAAGACACCTTTTGTATCTCATCGCTGCCTCAGTGGGATTAAAATGACAACGTCGCCCACTGAACTGTGCTCGGAACAGCGCTATTGTTTTATCCCACTATCTGGTAAAACAATGGAACAATTGACCTGGTCTTGCAGCGAGGCTTTTCTTTGATATAGGGCTCGCACAGACATCCTGGATGAAAAGATTTATCTCCCCACAGACAGTCGGACCGTGAGAAATGGAATGAGAAACCATTACCAACAAAAGCAAATCATTAACAGTGGGAGAGTTCATGGATCCAGACTTCTGGAGGCTACGTTACCATGACAGAGCGGCCCAATAATAAAGAGACGGAGAGATTCATCTTTGTACAATGAACGCTGAATATATTACTGTATGTGTTAAAAGGAAAATTTCCCTTTTCATAGCATTTCTTTTCTCTTTCTAATCAAAGCAAAACGAGGGGCTTTCACTGAAAACCCACTCGCGGTGATCCCAGAAAATGACTTTTCTAAAGATCTCCACCTGCAGAATGAACTATCAAAAGCCGGCTATTTCTATTTCCTTAACTCCTATTGATATTCATATGGAATACTGATAAAACTTCACCTCTCCGTCTCTGTTGGAGCCATTCTTTAACTTCCAAAAACTGTAGCAGGTGTGAATTATTCACTATGTAAAGACAGGTCCACATTGAGATGATAATACAAACCCAAACTCTATTTCTTATTTCTTACCTCCCAGTTGATATCCATTTCATGTGGCAAATGACCTTCGATTTTGATATTTTCAGGGTTCTTGTCAGGCGCTGTAGAAAAGAAGGAATATAGATTTTGCCGGCATTGTTAGTGGAAGAAATCTCAAGTGAAATAGGCTCACAAGAGAGCAGATTTTCAACAAGAGTGGAATCAATTACGTAGCGGGTCGAGTGTTTTAAAGTTCACAGAGCGCTGGTGTTGGCAGCGCAAAGTGGCCTGGAGGACCTTATCAGGAAAAAAAAAAAAGAAAAAAAAACAGTGACGTGTGGTTAGAGGAGGCAGAGCCCAAACTGTCGTCATGAAAAAAAAAAAAAAAAAATCCAAACAATGATAAAATAAAATAAATGTTGGTGTTTTTGTGTCCCCCGGCAGGTAGAAACACATTGGGGCTCAGTGAGAAATGCCATAAGTAACCCTGTAAAGCCTGAACCATTAAATCACTGACAGAAAATTCCACTTCTTTGAAACTGGAGCCTTTATTGGTCCTTCTGAACAACCCTTTTTTTCCCCAAATATCAATTACCATGTATGAGTTTTAATTTTGTATCATATTTGATACATCAGGTCTCAATACTCAGATTGTTTTTAAACAAACAACAACATAAATTGTACATTTACTTAGAGTCTGGTTTTGACCAACTCTATATACAAAGTGTCATGAGATAACTTTTTTTGTTGTGATCTGGCGCTATATAAATAAAATTTGATTGATTGAGTGATTTGATTGGTTTTCCCCTGTAAGTCGCTTTGGAAAAAAGCGTCTGCCAAATGCATAAACATAAACATAAACATATAAACAACATAATATAACACAAACATGTCTAATAAATTGGTAATTCCTTTTCAAAATTGTCAAAGTTCTGCCTCCTTTCTCATTAATGACAGTCTTGTAGTGTCACTGGAAAGGCCTCTGGTGAATGAATTCCTCTCCCTCTGGTGGATTATCTGTGTATTGCATGTATCTAATTGGATACATCAGGTTTTTTGAGAAAAAAAATATATCACACTGATCATGTAGAGGGCTTCAAAACTTGTGTATCGAATATGATACGTTTGGCGTTATAGGGTTAATAAAGGCATTTTTAAAATTATAAGAGAGTGACTTGTTTTTGTATTTTTTGAGCATTGACAGTACGTTCACCACCATTTTTTATTAGTATGTTTCATTACTGCCTGGAGATCCATTAAACGTTCTTTACTGTTTGTTCAAAATGTTGGTATTTGTCCGCTGATCTGTCCTATAAACTTATATTCCGTGTAATTCCGCATTTCCCGTTCAAATACAACAGCGAGATGAGCCTCACCTTGGATTGGTTAATTTATTTTTATTTTTTTGTTTGTTTGTTTGTTTGTTTGTTGTATATGTATCCTGTGCTGTTTTTCATTCTGTTTCTATGCTACCTCTTACTCAGGTTATTAAAAATGAGCATCAGTTATTTATTAATTTACCTGGTTAACCCATAAAGACCCAGTGCTATTTTTTTGGCCATTCCCAAATGAATTTTTCTCTATATTTAAAGCAATTTATCACCATTTATTATAAAGTTATCCTGCATATTTTGCATTTTTTTCAGTGAAAATCAAGTATTTTCCGATATTTCATTTACGGATCATATAGATGTTCATAAAAGCTCATATTAAAGTTGAGAGTTATTATATCAGAAACACAGAAAACTCAAGAAAAAGTGAATTTTTCAGTCAAATCTATCGTGTGTCCATGTGTTCATCCACTGTCATTGATCCAACTCCGTGGGTTTTACTGGTGAATCAATGTTGTAGAAGATGACGCTGTTTTCTTGGTAACTACGGAGCCTCTGAACATCTAAATGGGTCATATCTGATGACCATGAAAAGATGACAAACTGTATTTTACACCAATTATTTACATGTATTGATAGGATAAGTGGAATAACAGGTATTAAGCAGTTTAGATCAGTAGAAAACTTTGGACACTGGTGGACGTTTGGGTCTTTATGGGTTAAAACTGCACTTATGTTTCTTTTTTCAGGTTGTTCATTATTTTTAAGGAATCTTTGTAGATGTAAACATTTTCAGAATGTAACTTTACTTTTTTCACTGTTATTATTGTACTGGTCTGGCCCAGTTGAGATCATATTGGTCTGAATGTGGAACCTGAACTAACTTGAGTTTGATGTCCATGCTGTAAATTACGGTGGCCCAGAGGAGCAACAGCCCAAAAAATTATGCATTATAAGGAAAAAAGAGACTGTGATTTATTTAAAAAGAAGTATCTGAAAAATAAATGTACCCCTTAAATAAAAAGAAACTTGTATGAAAAAAAACAATCTCTTAAA